>NW_027103941.1:0-2414 GCF_902728285.1 Clytia hemisphaerica | reverse complement strand
AAAAATTGCATGCAAATGATACATTAACACAAAAATAAATGTATTTATTTAACTAATATTTTTTTACCTTCATTAAGGAAATAAAATCTTAGATTTACAAGTTGATATTATTCTAAGACTCATCTGAGTAAGAAAGTGCCAAAATATCTTGAGGTCTACTAAGGACTTAATAGAAATATGGCCAATATAATTTGGGAGATATCGAATATGTGTAAATTAGTCATATGAAAACTTCTTGTCATCAATATTTTAAGCACCATATATACCATCCACAAATAAAAATTACTTAAATGGATCTCCTTCTTTACAATTAGATTTCAGTGCCAACATCTGTTACATTAGTATTCATGTGATATATACCAAATTGTCAACCTTGAAATTGTCACATTTAGTTACAGTATTGCTAATATTACAAACACTTTCAGCATACTTTTTTTGTGAAATTTTTTTTGAAAAACTAACTCATGACATTGTATCATTGATCTTAAACACATCTTGGAACAATAGAGTTCCTTGGTTCAATTATTGCCAAGAATTTATCTTTGTTCATATTCTCATTATGTGCAACATTATCTTACATCATTGCCAGCAAGTTACATTGTATTGTCAGCTTTAGAGGTCGTCAAACTTTGTTAATTTGTAATCCTGGTACCTGAATGTGAAAAGAAAGAAAAATTTAATTTCATAGGGAAATAATCTCTTTACAGTAATCAAGGCCAATGTGTGGTTCATTCGCTGAAACTCTCAAAAAAGACTTTAAAAAGGTGGACTCTGCTTATGGTTTGAGCTATGTTTGCCAGCATATATACTGAGCATAAAGAAGTTACGAGAAAGTACAAAAAACCACAGGGTACGTACAATAGGCTGGTAATACGGTTCACGGGGAACATACAATAGGTTCAAGGAACGTACAATAAGGTACAGGGGGAACGTACAATAGGTACAAGGGGAACGTACAATAGACCTTTTTCAAAGAGCCCCCCTGTTGAAATTATGTAGTCCAGCAGAAAACAATGATAAAACCATGCAAATTATACAATATGCATGATACAGTAATAATGCATGGCTCTATCATTGTTTTTATGGCTGAGTACATAATTTCAACAGACGTTTTTGAAAAAAGGTCTATAGGTTACAAGCGGAACGAGAAACGTACAATAATACGAGGTACACTGGGAACGTACAATAACGGGAGGGAACATACTAAGGTTCTGGGTAAGGGACACTAACCTACACTGGGAACATACAATAAGTACACTGGTAACATACAAGGTAAAGAGAACATAAATAAGGTTCACGGGGAACGTATAATAAGGTACAACAGTATGGTATTTTTCGAAAGCATTTAGCCAAATGGAAGCTAAATCGATGGATTATGGAGTCATTCACGCCCAAGCTGGAATTATTACTTTACGCCAACTGAAAATCAAAATCTTTGAAGCCTTACGCCAATGCCAAAAACGTTCATGTACGCTGAAAGAACTTTGCGTAGTTCAATAATAGTACAATAAAGGACACAGGGACCCTACACGGAACAAATAAGGTACGGGGAACGTCAATAAGGTTACATGGGGTAATACAATACTTTATACGGGGAGCACAAAGACCTTTTTTTAAAGAGGCAGCATATGAATAATTATGTACTCCACATAAAAACAATGATCAGCCTGCATTTTACTGATATGCATATTTTAAAAATATGCAGGCTGTTCATGTTTTATGCTGGAGTACATAATTTTCAACATGCGCCTCTTTAAAAAAAAGTCTATAAGATACACTGAACGTCCCATAAGATACACAGGGAGCGTACAAAAGGTCCCAGGAACACAAAAAAGGACAACGGAGAGTACAAAAGGTACCTGAAAGCATTGAAAGCTGTCAAAAAGGAAGTCGAGGTTGTGTAAAAAAACATACAGGGAGTAAGTTTAAAAGCTATTTTCTTTTATTATCTGGATCAAGCTAAAAATGGGGCACTGGAAGAGTACAAGCTTTTCCAAGTTTTGACCATTAATATAGACAATATATACATGATAATCAGAAAGAATTTATGCTCCCTTCTTCTCAAGTCAAGATGAGGAATGGTTTGGATTTTCCATGTGTTTCGCTTCTTCAATTTTCTCCACCTTCTCTTCTCCTTATGGGAAGACAATAAATTCAGCACAACATGAAGAAACTCAGGCAGTCCTCTGAGCTTTACACACAATCATTTGTTTATGAAAGCTGGTAAAAAACCCTGGCTTTTGATAGTGACTATTTTTTTCCCGCTAAATCTTCCGACGATTTTTAGCACGTGACGGAAGAGCCTAGTCATAAGTGCAGCAATAAAGAAAACTTACCTCGAAAATGGAAAAGGAAACGGAAAAAAGGCCGCGTTTTAATAAATCTTCCCCTATAGTAGGAAAATGATGATAAAA
>NW_027103940.1:103031-104898 GCF_902728285.1 Clytia hemisphaerica | reverse complement strand
TCATGTTATGTTTCAACCCTGATGGCGACTCAGATCCTTTTAAAATCGTGACTGGAGTTTTGCAAGGTGATCCATTGGCACCCTTTTTATCATCATTTGTCTAGACTACGCTATGAGATCTGCAATCCTTGATACAGACGGAATAGTTTTGAAACGTAGGAGAAGCAGAAGACATCCTCCACTACTTCTTAGTGATTAGACTTCGCTGACGACATCGCATTGATCGAAGAAAACTATCAAGAAGGCTCAAGATCTCCTACACCGAGTTGAAACTGATTGCCAGCGGGTTGGTCTTTATCTGAATCCAAAGAAACAAAGTATATGCTTGTGAACTCGAATGATTCTTCCCCTTTAAAAACTTCAAACGATAGTATCATTGAAAAGTCGATGATTTTACCTACCTGGGTGGTCTGACAACACTGCTAACGACATGAATGTACGGATTGGAAAAGCTTGGGGCGCAGTAACGCCCTGACTAAAGCATGGAAGTCTCCAGTTAAAAAGAAAACAAAAATAAAGGTTTTCAGACAAACAGCCGAATCAATATTGCTCTATGGATCTGAGTCTGGACCATGACAAAGACCCTTGCAAAATCCCTGACGGAAAATACACAAAATGCTGAGAGTTGTCTGCAACGTACCTCCAACGACACGTATGTCTAACAAAGTCCTTTATGGAAACATTCCTCCAATCTCTGCAACAATACGAAAACGCCGACTTGCTCTCGCCGGTCACGTAGCACGTCGAGAAGAGCCCGCCTCGCAGCTATTGATGTGGTCACCCGACTCGAAGAGAAAGACTGGAAGACCTTTCACTACCTTGAAAAGTGTCATACTTGAGGATACTGGATTAACAAAGAAAGAAGCGATCAACATCATGAAAGACAGAGAAGCTTGGAGAAAATTTGTCGTAGCTTCACCCTCTCGCTGAGAGGGATGAAGTTATGTATGTATTAATGTTTCCACTGGGTAATAAAACATACCAGAGCGGGAATTTGTAAAACAACAATTAAAAATTTTATTTTGGTGAATTTTTGAGAGAATCTATCTGTGAAGAGTGTGATGTATGGAAAAAAATCTCTCTTTCTCAAAATGCCGCGACAACACTGTCTATTGTCACAACATTTTAATTACCCATTTTTTACGTTTTTTTACACTTTTCGAAAAGTGAATTTTAACTTCAAAAGCTTATAACTTGAGAAATACTTTGCCCAACTTAAAAAGCTATACCTCAAAATTTAAGTTAGACTATCCTCTTTCTAATAAAAGTGGTTTTGAGTTTCAAAAAGACTTTGCTCGATCCCAGTGGCTCACCAAACGTCCAAAGTTTTTTCTGACGCACCCGGTATAGCTTGAAGTTAAAAAACATACCGATGTTAGTACGATCAAGACAAGATTTTATGTCGAATCACAGCGTAGAGCTGACAGTTAGTTGGTCCCTTGCAGTTTTGCCTATGGCCTCACTATTTTGGTTACAAAAATGTTTTCCCGGGCCTAATCTGCGTCCTCCTTCTCAAAAATCTTGTAATATACTGTTCTTTGGAATAAAGAGGGTTAGGTCGTACTAAAAAGGGCTAGGTCGTAAAAAAAGATGTCACGGGATCCCAGTCTTGGTACCCTACTATATCCAGGGATTGTCATTTGACTGTTTGAACTAAATCAAATTCGAAAGACTATTTTAAGCCTTTAACTTAAACCCTTTTTAACAAACAGTGAAAAAAAGATTTTTTGAAAATTCACGTTATTACAGACACAAATTGTTATATTTATGTGGGCACAAGCTGAAACTAATTACAAATTATTTTTCAGTGAAAAATTAAAAGTAGTAAAACATGTCACGGAAGGCAGTTCCGAAACATTTGTTTACA
>NW_027103940.1:99800-102080 GCF_902728285.1 Clytia hemisphaerica | reverse complement strand
GTTCAATTTTGAGGTATTCAAGGTCATTTGCACGCACTGCTATTGCCTTTATGATCCTTTGGTGTATTGGTACAATTGTGAGAGGTCTAGATAAAATAAACTTGGTTGTTGGTGATTTCCTATTTTCATCCTTTCTGGGAAATAGGCCTAATTGGAGTTGAGTCCCGAGTGGGATTCGACTTTTCAGACAAAGGATTTTCGTCGATTTTGTACTTAACCATAAATTTATGTCTTTACCTTTTTGGGTTTTCTTTGGAATCGATTCTCTTCCTCTTCTCTTCGTCATTAGGGATCCCTCGTCATTATGCGTTTAAAATAAGTCCATTCTAATTTGCCGGA
Organism: Clytia hemisphaerica; assembly: GCF_902728285.1. NCBI lineage: Eukaryota > Metazoa > Cnidaria > Hydrozoa > Leptothecata > Clytiidae > Clytia > Clytia hemisphaerica. The sequence goes on along the minus strand of NW_027103940.1, from coordinate 101,741 downwards.
ACCCGATTTCAACGTCATTGTAAACACGCCCGGAAAAGTCCCATACCGATTAAATATTTGGAAATGTTTGTCCGGTTTGTACTCTCGGGTACCTAATGGCCGCCCCCCCCTGCTAATTATTTTTCGAAAAATTTTCCTACCCATATTAATCGTCCCGAATCTAGCCACATATTTAACACGTTCGGGACAGTCCCGAATTCAACCTTTTTGTTATCAAAATCGGGACCGTCCCGAATACCGCCTTCTTTATAAACACTCGGAAACGTATTTTTTTAAAGAAGTCGGAATACTATGTTAGGGCAGTAAGTCCAAAGTTTTGTATTCCACCTTCTTTAGAAACACTCGAAAACGTATTTTTTTAAAGAAGGCGGAATACTATGTTAGGGCAGTAAGTCTATAGTAGTGTATTCCGCCTTCTTTAGAAACATTGGAAAGGGAATTTTTTTAAAGAAGGCGGAATACTATATGTAAGGGCAGTAAGTCCATAGTACAGACCTGCCAATGCTCACGGTTTACTCGTGAGGCTCACGGTTTTCGACCAAATCTCAAGGTCTCACGAGTGCCCTCGAAAACCTCACGGTTTTTCCAGGTTTTCTGCCTGTCAAAAATTTTCACTGCTTAGCCTACCATTTTGACTACAGAAGACTTGTTTTTACCCGCGGGCACTTTCCGTGTATAAATTCTTTCCTTCGGAAACCCCCATAAATAGCGGAAATGCTATAATTATTAGGGAGATAATTTGATGTTGTGTTCTCAAGACTCTCACGCTTACGATTTTATCCCCCTTATATTTCTTTTGGTGAAAGAAAAGAATCGGAATTTTTTTTCAATGTAAACAAATATGGCGGAATCCGAACCAAGCAAGAATATTTTATCTAGTGCTCTTTTGTCTAAAACAGAAATATCAAAAACGAAAATCTCACGGTTTTTGCCTGAATCTCAAGGTTTTCTGAGGAAAAAAATAAAAGTCTCAAGGTTTTGGCCTTTCACAGGTTGGCAGGTCTGATAGTAGTATATTCCGCCTTCTTTAGAAACACTCGAAAACGTATATTTTTAAAGAAGGCGGAATAACTGTTAGGGCGTAGTCTATAGTAGTATGTTCCGCTTCTTTGAAACACTCAAAAATCTTTTCTAAAGAAGTCGGAAAAAATACATGTTAGGCAGTAGTCCATAGTAGTGTATTCCCCTTCTTTAGAAACCATTGAAAGGAAATCTTTTTAAAGAAGGCGGAATACTATGTTAGGGCAGTAAGTCCAAAGTAGTGTATTCTGCCTTCTTTAGAAACACTCGAAAACGTATTTTTTTAAAGAAGGCGGAATACTATGTTACTGCTGTAAGTCCAAAGTAGTGTATACCGCCTTCCTTAGAAACACTCGAAAACGTATTTTTTAAAGAAGGCGGATACTATGTTATGCAGTACGTCCAAAAGTGTGTACCGCCTTCTTTAGAAACACGAAAACGTATTTTTTTTAAAGAAGGTGGAATACTAGTTAGTGCAGTAAGTCCAAAGTAGTGTATACCGCCTTCCTTAGAAACACTCGAAAACGTATTTTTTTAAAGAAGGCGGAATACTATGTTAGGGCAGTAAGTCCATAGTAATGTATTACGCCTCTTTAGAAACATTCGAAGGGAATTTTTTTTTATAAAGGCGAATACAATGTTTGGATTTTTTGTTCTAAATTTTCGCCTTCTTTGAATTTAGAAATAAGGAAAATCGGGACTAAAAATTTCTCGTTGCCTTATATACTTTTACTTGAGTCCCGAATCCAATATGTTCGTAAAGTAAATCGGGACTAAAAATTTCTCGTTGCTATATATACTTTTACTTGAGTCCCGAATGCAACCTTTTCGTAGACCAATTCGGGACCGTCCCGAATCAAACCTTTATATAGACAGATTCAGGACCATCCCGAAATTTACATTTCAAGAAAGCTATCATTA
>NW_027103940.1:0-99367 GCF_902728285.1 Clytia hemisphaerica | reverse complement strand
TGTTAGAGGTTCCGCCCAAAACTCAATCTCGTCCCCATGACGATTTGCTTTTTATATAGGATGTAGCAACGATATGTAGAAACGACCATCAAAATTATAAAGGCCCTGGGTGGTACGAGGTTGCCTAAAACTATTTCTTTTGACGTCGGTAGGGTCCAGGGGCCAGGCCTCAAGTTAAAAATGGTATCCTTCGTTGCGAACTAGAAAATTTACACACATCTGCATCAAAATGAAATTTTTGTCCCGCCTTTGCTGGATTTTGGCCCAAGTGCTTGAGTGCAGCATAGGGTACAAAGTCCAAATATGCGTTTCCCGTAATTTGTGTATGAAGAGTTAGGTCTACACTGATAGACACTCTGATAAAACCCCAAAAGGTCTCTTAAGGGTCAACTTAAGCCTTATAATACCAAACACACCACACAAACCTCAGGGCCTAATTGGAGTTGAGTCCCGAGTGGGATTCGACTTTTCAGACAAAGGATTTTCGTCGATTGTGTACTTAACCATAAATTTATGTCTTTACCTTTTTGGGTTTTCTTTGGAATCGATTCTCTTTCTCTTCTCTTCGTCATTAGGGATCCCTCGTCATTATGCGTTTAAAATAAGTCCATTCTAATTTGCCGGAACCCGATTTCAACGTCATTGTAACACGCCCGGAAAAGTACCATACCGATTTAAATATTTGGAAATGATTGTCCGTGTTTGTAATACTCTCGGGTACCTAATGGCCGCCCCCCCCCTGCTAATTAATTTTTCGAAAATTTTCCACTACCCATATTAATTCAGTCCCGAATCTAGCCACATATTTAACACGTTCGGGACAGTCCCGAATTCAACCTTTTTGTTATCAAAATCGGGACCGTCTCGAATACCGCCTTCTTTATAAACACTCGGAAACGTATTTTTTTAAAGAAGTCGGAATACTATGTTAGGGCAGTAAGTCCAAAGTAGTGTATTCCGCCTTCTTTAGAAACACTCGAAAACGTATTTTTTAAAGAAGGCGGAATACTATGTTAGGGCAGTAAGTCTATAGTAGTGTATTCCGCCTTCTTTAGAAACATTGGAAAGGGAATTTTTTTAAAGAAGGCGGAATACTATGTAAGGGCAGTAAGTCCATAGTAGTATATTCCGCCTTCTTTAGAAACACTCGAAAACGTATATTTTTAAAGAAGGCGGAATACTATGTTAGTGCAGTAAGTCCAAAGTAGTGTATTCCGCCTTCTTTATAAACACTCGAAAACGTATATTTTTAAAGAAGGCGGAATACTATGTTAGTGCAGTAATTCCAAAGTAGTGTATTCCGCCTTCTTTAGAAACACTCGAAAACGTATTTTTTTAAAGAAGGCGGAATACTATGTTAGTGCAGTAAGTCCAAAGTAGTGTATTCCGCCTTCTTTAGAAACACTCGAAAACGTATTTTTTTAAAGAAGGCGGAATACTATGTTAGTGCAGTAAGTCCAAAGTAGTGTATACCGCCTTCCTTAGAAACACTCGAAAACGTATTTTTTTAAAGAAGGCGGAATACTATGTTAGGGCAGTAAGTCCATAGTAATGTATTACGCCTTCTTTAGAAACATTCGAAAGGGAATTTTTTTATAAAAGGCGGAATACATTGTTTGGATTTTTTGTTCTAATATTTTCGCCTTCTTTAGAAATTTTGAAATAAGGAAAATCGGGACTAAAAATTTCTCGTTGCCTTATATACTTTTACTTGAGTCCCGAATCCAATATGTTCGTAAAGTAAATCGGGACTAAAAATTTCTCGTTGCTATATATACTTTTACTTGAGTCCCGAATGCAACCTTTTCGTAGACCAATTCGGGACCGTCCCGAATCAAACCTTTATATAGACAGATTCGGGACCGTCCCGAAATTTACATTTTCAAGACAAGCTATCATTAGCCCGTATAAATAAAGATCTGCCCCACACTTCCCTGATTTTCAAATTCAAGCCGCCATATCCATCTTTTCAGTGACTCAGATATTAAATATGTATTATATATACTTTTACTTGAGTCCCGAATTCAATATGTTCGTAAGGTAAATCGGGACTAAAAGTTTCTCGTTACTATATATACTTTTACTTGAGTCCCGAATTCAACCTTTTCGTAGACCAATTCGGGACCGTCCCGAATCAAACCTTTATATAGACAGATTCGGGACCGTCCCGAAACTTACATTTTCAAGACAAGCTATAATTAGCCCGTATAAATAAAGATCTGCCCCACACTTCCCTGATTTTCAAATTCAAGCCGCCATATCCATCTTTTCAGTGACTCAGATATTAAATACCGGGTGCGCCACAAAAAAGTTTCTCTATTTGAAACTGATTTGCTTAAAATCTAAAATTTTTAAAAGAACCATGCCTATTCCATTGGAAAGAAGAAAGATAAACTTAAATTTTGATGGGTCATTTATCAAATTTGGTTTTTTAGATCAAAAGTTATGCTCAATTGAATAAAAAAGTTACTTTCAGAAAGTGCCCGAAAACGTTAAATATCGACCTATCAAATTTTTATTTTAAATTTGGCAATTGCAATAGCCTTTACATGATCAAGAGCATTTTTCAGTAATCAAACACATAAATTTTGAAGCTGATGGGTCGAAAGGGTTTTAAATCTTCATCAAAATCAATGTAATTTATTTTTACCCAAATTTTCCACAGATTTTTGGTTCTAGACTGGATAAAGGTATGTAAGGCTGGATGTACCTCAAAACCCATATTTGATGTATTTTTATGAATTTTACCAGATATTTTGGCTTTTTTCAACGAATTTTCTTCCTTTTAATGTAATTCAACCTTCCTTCATATAACAAAAGGTCATTTAAACAGCTAATTATCATTTTTGATGACTGAAGCGAAAAAATTGGTGCATCATGTAATTATGCTTCTGTTTAATTTGATAGGTCGATTTTTAACGTTTTTAAGCACTTTCAGAAAGTAACTTTTTTATTCAATAGAGCATAACTTTCGATCTAATGTACCGAATTCATTAAATGACCCATCAAAATTTAAGTCTATCCTTCTTCTTTCCAATGGAGTAGGAATGGTTCTTTTAAAATTTTTAGATTTCGAGAAAATTAGTTTTAAAGAGAGAAACTTTTTTGTGGCGCACCCGGTATGTATTATATATACTTTTACTTGAGTCCCGAATTCAATATGTTCGTAAGGTAAATCGGGACTAAAAGTTTCTCGTTACTATATATACTTTTACTTGAGTCCCGAATTCAACCTTTTCGTAGACCAATTCGGGACCGTCCCGAATCAAACCTTTATATAGACAGATTCGGGACCGTCCCGAAATTTACATTTTCAAGACAAGCTATAATTAGCCCGTATAAATAAAGATCTGCCCCACACTTCCCTGATTTTCAAATTCAAGCCGCATATCCATCTTTTCAGTGACTCAGATATTAAATATGTATTATATATACTTTTACTTGAGTCCCGAATCCAATATGTTCATAAGGTAAATCGGGACTAAAAGTTTCTCGCTACTATATATACTTTTATTTGAGTCCCGAATTCAACCATTTCGTAGGCCAAATCGGGAATTTTAATTTAGTCCCGAATCCAAACATTTCGTACGCAAAATCGGGACTCAAGTAAAAGTATATATAGTAACGAGAAACTTTTAGTCCTCGTTTACTATACTAGTCATAGCTTTCACTAAATGCCCCCACATAAAGATCATGTCATGCACTTATTATAAAGCTTTAATGCTTTAAAGATTAGACATTAAAGAATGATCAGGAATAATTGATTGATTTAATTATTGATTGATTGGTTGGTTGGTTGATTGATTGATTGATTGATTGATTGATTGAGGCGTTTGCTTGAAAAAAAAAATATATTCCATTATAAAAAAATACATACTTGAAAAATTCATGCAGCTTGATAACTTAATAAAATTTAAGGAAAAGCTGGAAAAGCTTATGGTACCATTATCTTACTGATTTTTACATCTCCTAGTTTCTTTCTTATAACAATACATGTCATGATTACTATTCACTAAATAGACCTTTTGTAATAATGTCGCAGACATCTTAGATTGTAGGCAAAATATATGGACATACGCAGTGAATAAATCTACAAGGTAACCAATCAGAAATNAGGCGGAATACTATGTTAGTGCAGTAATTCCAAAGTAGTGTATTCCGCCTTCTTTAGAAACACTCGAAAACGTATATTTTTAAAGAAGGCGGAATACTATGTTAGCATATTCCAAAGTAGTGTATTCCGCCTTCTTTAGTCGAAAACGTATATTTTAAAGAAGGCGGATATGTTAGGGCAGTAATTCCAAAGTATGTAGCCTCTTTAGAAACACTCGAAAACTAAAGAAGGCGGAATACTATGAAGTAACTGTATTCTGCCTTCTTTAGAAACATTCGAAAGGGAATTTTGTAAAGAAGCGGAATCTAGGTTAGGGCAGTAAGTATAGTAATGTATTACGCCTTCTTTAGAAACATTCGAAAGGGAATTTTTTTATAAAAGGTGGCATACATTGTTTGGATTTTTTGTTCTAATATAGTATTTCGCCTTCTTTAGATATTTTGAAATAAGGAAAATCGGGACTAAAAATTTCTCGTTGCCTTACATACTTTTACTTGAGTCCCGAATTCAATATGTTCGTAAGGTAAATTGGGACTAAAAATTTCTCGTTGCTATATATACTTTTACTTGAGTCCCGAAAGCAACATTTTCGTAGACCAATTCGGGACCGTCCCGAATCAAACCTTTATATAGACAGATTCGGGACCGTCCCGAAATTTACATTTTCAAGACAAGCTATAATTAGCCCGTATAAATAAAGATCTGCCCCACACTTCCCTGATTTTCAAATTCAAGCCGCCATATCCATCTTTTCAGTGACTCGGATATTTAAATATGTATATATATACTTTTACTTGAGTCCCGAATTCAATATGTTCGTAAGGTAAATCGGGACTAAAAATTTCTCGTTGCTATATATACTTTTACTTGAGTCCGAATGCAACATTTTCGTAGACCAATTCGGGACCGTCCCGAATCAAAACCTTTATATAGACAGATTCGGGACCGTCCCGAAATTTACATTTTCAAGACAAGCTATAATTAGCCCGTATAAATAAAGATCTGCCCCCACACTTCCCTGATTTTCAAATTCAAGCCGCCATATCCATCTTTTCAGTGACTCGGATATTAAATATGTATTATATATACTTTTTACTTGAGTCCCGAATTCAATATGTTCGTAAGGTAAATCGGGACTAAAAATTTCTCGTTGTTGCTATATAGACTTTTACTTGAGTCCCGAATGCAACATTTTCGTAGACCAATTCGGGACCGTCCCGAATCAAAAACCTTTATATAGACAGATTCGGGACCGTCCCGAAATTTACATTTTCAAGACAAGCTTAATTAGCCCGTATAAATAAAGATCTGCCCCACACTTCCCTGATTTTCAAATTCAAGCCGCCATATCCATCTTTTCAGTGACTCGGATATTAAATATGTATTATATATACTTTTTACTTGAGTCCCGAATTCAATATGTTCGTAAGGTAAATCGGGACTAAAAATTTCTCGTTGCTATATATACTTTTACTTGAGTCCCGAATGCAACATTTTCGTAGACCAATTCGGGACCGTCCCGAATCAAACCTTTATATAGACAGATTCGGGACCGTCCCGAAATTTTACATTTTCAAGACAAGCTATAATTAGCCCGTATAAATAAAGATTGCCCCACACTTCCCTGATTTTCAAATTCAAGCCGCCATATCCATCTTTTCAGTGACTCGGATATTAAATATGTATTATATACTTTTACTTGAGTCCCAAATTCAATATGTTCGTAAGGTAAATCGGGACTAAAAGTTTCTCGTTACTATATATACTTTTACTTGAGTCCCGAATTCAACCATTTCGTAGGCCAAATCGGGACCGTCCCGAATCAAACCTTTTTAAAGACAGATTCGGGACCGTCCCGAAATTTACATTTTCAAGACAAGCTATAATTAGCCCGTATAAATAAAGATCTGCCCCACACTTCCCTGATTTTCAAATTCAAGCCGCCATATCCATCTTTTCAGTGACTCAGATATTAAATATGTATTATATATACTTTTACTTGAGTCCCGAATCCAATATGTTCATAAGGTAAATCGGGACTAAAAGTTTCTCGTTACTATATATACTTTTACTTGAGTCCCGAATTCAACCATTTCGTAGGCCAAATCGGGAATTTTAATTTAGTCCCGAATCCAAACATTTCGTACGCAAAATCGGGACTCAAGTAAAAGTATATATAGTAACGAGAAACTTTTAGTCCCCATTTACTATATAATAGTATAAATCAAACCATCGATCAATTTTTTTTTTCATTGTTTTCGACTTCCTATTTACGTCGTTCTAGTTCGGGACAGTCCCGAGCGGGACTCAAGTTAAATTAGGCCCTTATTGTTCATGAAATATTGCCTATTTACCTCTAAAAGGATCAATTTTATATCATGAGTTTTCGTGTTTCGCAGAATTTAATTTTGCGAAGTTGTCGAAAAACAGCAAAATTAAATTCTGCAAAAAATTATATATAAAGCTTCCAAAAACTTTGCCTTTATTTGTAAGAAGTTCTATGTCGCCAAACTCATTGCTGAGGTTTCAGGCAATAATACATACTTGCCTAGTGACATAGACTTCAATACCATCATCAATACAAATGAGGAAATGTGTAAACGCTTTGGTTTAGGATTGATAGAAAAAATGAAAACTCTTCCCATCATGCAGTGTAGACCTAACTCTTCACACAAAAATTACGGGAAACGCATGTTTGGACTTTGTACCCTATGCTGCACTCAAGCACTTAAGCCAAAGTCCCGCAAAGGAGGGACAAAAATCAGTTTTTTGAAGTTTGCAAAAAAACGCCACATAGAAGATCTTTCAAATTCAGTATGTGAATAGAGCAGTAAAAAATACAACTTTTCTATTTTTCCTTTTTTTTGCAAAAGTTCTAGGAATGAAAATAAAGGGATGATGATAATTGAATACTATCCATTGATGACCCGCGGCACTATCGTAAAGCTAGAATCGCTTCGCGTACTCTTCGCTTGAGAAAATGATTGACAGATTGAAGTTTTCACCCGCGCAGAAGTTCGCGGAGCGTTCTCGGCTCAATCCTCGGACCGCGCTAAAAATGGTAGACTGAGCTGTGATAGATCATTTCGATGGAAGTTGTTGGAATGTTTACAAGGCTCTTGACAGAAAATCGTTTGTTTTATTGTCAATGATGACAGTGTGGTTAACTAGCCGTATTGTATAAGGGTTGCGAAGCGATCCAGACTCCACCCTAATTCGCAAGTTGCTAGCAAAATAAGAGACACTCTAAAAATCCCTCTAATCCGCCCGCGCGGCAATTTGATCAACTTCAGATTCTGAGTCCGAGTTTCGGCTTCCGGTAATTTTGTTGCTGTTCACTGCTAGGGTACACCATTTTAAAACGGCATTTTTCGCAGTCCTAGCTACCAAACCGAGAAAGTTTTCGTGGCTTCAAGCCAAACCATTCAAGGTCATTTTGATAAAATCATCGGTTTGAAGATGTGATTTATATAGCAAATTTTACAGCAAATTTTCGCTTGGGATAGAAGTTAAAGGTACGTGCACAATGTAGCAAAACTGCTTCGCTCATAAATTCGCTTCGCAATAATTTTGTTAGATCTAATAACAAATTGATGTTTGTAAGTGCACTTTATAGTTTTGATTCTCATTGAAGAATCATATTCTGGTTTTCATGTTATTAGATGCTGGTTTAGAGCTTTAGGTCTACACTGTCATGTATTGGACCAGGCGTCCGCGCGATAGGATCGATCATTGGAACGGCTCGATGACGGATCGATATGTGATCGATGGATTACTTATCGATCCGGATAGGAGATCGATAGAGGATCAATACTCAAGATTTTTTTAAGCTTATGATTAGTTATCGCTCTATCATCGATCTTTTATCGATCTTATCGACCCTATCGACTCTTTCTAAAAATCGAGCTCTAATATTAATCGATCTTTCTCGCTATCGATTACCTATCGACACCTATCGACACCTATCAATTTAAAATCGATACATAATCGATTTATAATAGATGACGAATCGATTAACGATCGATGACGAATCGATTAACGATCGATGACGAATCGATTAACGATCGATGCATAATCGATTTATAATCGATGACGACGATCGATGACGAATCGATTAATGATCGATGACGAATCGATATACTCGATTGAAATACTAGCTCGATAATGGATCAACGAAGGATCGATGCTCAAGACTTTTTAATGGCTGAATCTTCCATCGATCTCCTATCCCGATCGATAAGTAATCCATCAATCACATATCGATCCGTCATCGAGCCGTTCCGATGATTGATCCTATCGAGCGCGGACGCCTGGATTGGATGCCAAAAATGCATAAAAATCCTATTGGTTTCAGATTTATTGTAGCCTCTAAAACTTGTAGCACCAAACCGTTGACCGCAGTTGTTTCAAGAAATGTTTTTAAAGTTCTTTACAAACATGTTGAAAGTTTTCACAGAAAATCAAGATTCTTTTCTGGGTTTAGCAAATTTTGGGTGGTTCAAAATTCTTCACCGGTTATTGAACATCTAAATCGGATAAATGCTAAGAAAAAAGCACAAAGAATTTTTACCTTCGATTTTGCTACACTTTATACCACTCTTCCTCATGAATTACTTGTAAAAGTTTGACAGATATCATTAATTTCGTTTTTGATGGGGCCTGTCGCAATAAACTTGGATTTTCTGCAAATTCAGTCTATTGGACAGCAAAAGGAAAAGATAACAGATTTTTTACCAACATTTCCTTATCGGAGTGTGTTGAATTTTTAATCAAGAATTGCTATTTCAAAGTTGGTAATCATATACTCAGACAAAACATTGGTATCCCGATGGGAATAGATCCAGCTCCATTTTGGGCTAACCTTTTTCTTTATTATTACGAATCTAAATATGTACAAAATTTGATATCTACTAGTTCTCCTAGAGCATACAATTTTCATTCAGTTGGTAGATTTATTGATGACCTTTGCGCTATTAATGATAGAGATGATTTTTTCTCATGTTATAATGATATATATCAGGAAGAGCTACAGTTGAAAGTTGAACATCATGGAACACATGTAACGTTTTTGGATCTAGATATAAGCATTGAAAATAACATCTTTCGCTACAAATTGTTTGACAAGAGAGACGCATTTCCCTTTTTCATTGTGAGAATGCCACATAAAGATAGTAATTTACCATCAATCATCTTTCACAGTTCTATATATTCTGAGGTCCTACGCATTGCTAGATGCACTCTTCTTTTTGAAGATGTTCTGCCCAGAATTTCAGAACTTTTCAAGCGCATGCTCAATCAGGGAGCTGAAAGATCTTTCTTGCGAAAACAAAGTGTTTTGATAGATTTCCAGAGACTTTTATGAAATTCAGAGAATCCTTAAATTGTTTTTTAGCGCAACTGCATTTTTGAAAATGCCGGAAATATGCCGGAAAACCGGTTTTTTGACTTTTTCTCAAATTTTTAGTTTTAGTTTTCTGATTTTTTTGCAGAAAGATGCGTATTAGCAATGCTCAAAAAATGGCCGAATTCGATTTTTGAGAAAAAAAATTTTCCGGTTGCTGGAAATCGCCGTTTTTGCAGATTTTCATTGGATTTTTTCCTTGTATTTCTATGTTTTTCACACAAAAATATTATTGATAACAATGCTCACCATCAAGCATGATTCAATTGTCAATAAAACTGATTTTTGCGACCAGAACTTCCTATTTATTTTTTCCCTACAACCCTTCCCTCTCCCCCCATCAACAATCAATGATGAATTTATTGTGTTGTGTTTTCGCTAAATGCTATATTTTCTGACTGATTTTTTTCATTTTTCTTTTCGCATTGCTAACTAACTTTCATCATCAGGTAGGTCCATTCAGCATGTTGCTTGTTTTTTTTTTTTTTTTAATATTATGTATTGTATGTTAGTTTTCTCAGTCATTTTTTTTTCGTTCTTTCCCGTACAGACGGCTGCACGGACTTTAGGGTGTCAAACCGGGTTCTGGGCCTACCTTTTGAAAATTTTTTTGATACTTGTATTTTGTCGTTTGTCTTGTTCTTGTCTGTTGTTTACCCTTTTTTGTTTATTTTTCTATGTTTGTTAGTTTGTTTGGACTGCGGGTCGGTTCAGGGTTATGGAATCTGGGGGAGGCTGAGTGTTGGACGTCCATAAAACATGTTTAAAGCCGCTGCGCCTGTCGCAAATCAGGGACTCCAGATTGCATTGGTTGGGTTTTTGAGTGGTTTTTGGTGTTTGTGTTTTTCTGCTTGGCTTTTTAAACTTTATGTCTATTGGTTAGTTGGTTCTTTTTCGCATAAAATTCTCATTTCTTGACAGGATGTTTGATTGGTTTGATTTATATATTTACAAAAATTCAAAAAAATGGACAAAAACATATAATTATAAAAATATTAGTGCCTTTTTATGTTTCATCTTTATTTTATTTAGTATTTTCAACACTTTCTCTCCTTGAGGTCAGATCTCTGATCTTCACCATATATAGTTCCACAAAATTTTCTTCCCGAGTTAATTTCTTCCCTTAAGGTAACCACAGATTTGGGGTTCATTGGGAATTGTTTTGAGGTGCTTATCCAGTGTTTTTTGCATTTATCAACTACCGTGAGAGGTCCTAAATCCGACACCACTGCCTAAATCCGACACCACTGCCTAAATCCGATGGGGTCTTTCAAAGATACAAACTAAAATAAAAACAAACCTTTCGCTGTGACGCAACGAAGATACCAAAGTGTCAACTAAACTGAGAGGTTAGATACACTGAACCAATTGAACCAAATAACAATAATTGCTTCTTATAACAAAACATATTTTTTTTATTGCAATATGCACAACGTCATAAATGACAACAGCATAATAAAAAGTAATGAGATGTTTTGATTTTCCAAAGCACACGAAAATATAAAAGAGGTCTGTGTACGAGCGTGCTCATTTTGAAATGTTACGTAATCAAGCCTGGTTTTTATTACTTTGCACTGGCACTTGGCTTGATTGCGGGCCTTCCGTATAAATAAACATCCGGACTTATGGGTGGTAAAGATGGCGTTGATAGCTGCCGCCTCATTTATTCAATGTTTGTTATTCAAATTAAGTGCTACCGCATCCGCCCTTTTTTCAATTTCGCGACATTTTTTCAATTTAGTCTGTTTGTTTCTTGATGGAAACCAGCCCAAGTTGTTTCGTATTTTTCCCGCACAAGTCACTTTTATTACAAAACTGTTATCGTTTTAAACATGAGCAACTGATCCAGAATACAAGGTAATTATTTTTACAACTCACACTTTTTAATTATATACATTAATTGACATCTTGATATTACAGCTATCTTGTTAGATGTTTTGTTTTGAGAGTTCTAGCAATAGTTTATCGTTCAACTTGGAGAGGTAATGTTTGTAAACATAGAATTTTTTTTCATAACAGTTATTTGGGGGGTCGGAATTAGGCAGTGGTGTCGGATTTAGGAATTCTCACGGTATCATGGGCTTGAAATAACGGTCTCACATCGGACATTCCGACCCAAATAGCTTCATGTCCGACTGAATAATGATATTTTTCAAGCTAAAGCAACCCTGATCAGACATTTTGTCCGACCCACTTGAAATCGTTATTTAGAGTCTTGAACTATGGAACATTTTTCAAGTTTCTAATGCGCTTTGGCTGAGTAGCTTTGCACCTTGTATTGCTAATGACCGTGCTGTCACGTAATGTCGAATTATTTGGACTATGTACTTGGTAACACACATTCCACCTAGAGGCGGGTTGTCTTTTGATTTGCATTTGCATTGATGTTTGGTATTATGCTTTTTAATGATTTTTTTGAAATTTCGACATGGAAAAAAAGTCAGTTTTTTGAAAATAACTTTCGAACTACTTTTTCAAATTTAATGTATGATAGCTCAAAATTCAAGTTAGAGCTTCCTCTATACAATAAAAAAGGAATGAACAAAAAATTTAAATCCTGAAGCTCACAATATCTCGACAAACCTGTATACTTTTTTTTGGTGCACCCGGTATATATATTTTTACTGATCTTTTGCACAACAATGCAAAAATGTGACCAACCCTGATATTGGTAAAAAAAGCTAGGATAGAATTTTTTGTTTTCGATTTTTTAGTTTAATCTTTTCAGGGGGTACAATAGCCTTGTATGTACCAAAAAATTGTCTTCTTTCTCCTTCAAATAGTCATAAAAATTGAATTGTATACAAATTGAACAAAAAGTAAGGTCAGAGGCATATGGGATGTTCTGGAGTTTTTATAAGATACTTCACTAATTGGTCATTAAAAGTAACAGAGATAACGCGATAACTTTTAGAAAAAGTAACAAAATTGTTTTATTACAGGTTAACGACCAACTAAATCAAATAAGAGCTTGTAAAAACTCCAGCTTGTCCCAGGCATATGCAAAATTTATCTAGCTTTCCATCGGTTATACTTTTATTGTGTCCCCATCATGCGAAAGTAAAAAAACAACCCCCTGGTATGACTTATTCTGTAATTTTGTTTTCTAAAGAATTTTGTTTTGATTTATAAAGATCTGCAGACCAGATATGTGCGCACAAGTTTTAAGAACAATTATCGATATCGGTCTTTTATTTCAAATGTCTGGTCTTTTTTTCAAACGTCGAACGAAATGATTCGAAATGTTAAAAAAATAAACAAACTCAGTAGAGACGAGGGAAGGAAGAAAAAGAGTTAATTCTGTCAGAAAAAATGTAAGTCTAGAAAGTTTGGTGGTGTTTCAGCTTTCCAAAGAAATTTATCAGAAGTTTTTGGGCTTCAAGTGGAATCTTGGAATGTAACTTCAGAAGTCTCTTTACAAGTATTGAATATTTTAATAACACGTTTAACACCTCTTCAAGCGATGGTTTTCTCATCCAGCAACAGAAGCAATCATGCAAAGCAGAAAACTTAGGTATATTTTTATAACACAGGATTCAAAAACGTTTGTCACACATTATATATTGGAATTTTTAAGCTGTGTTGAGAGTGATTCTTATTATTTACACAATCTATATGGTACGTAGGTGGTGAGGTCTTTTTTAGTTTTTGGTGGAGTCTCTTCTGACAAAAGATATTGAATTGAAGATATCTCAGGATTGAATCATCATAGGAATCTTCTTTTTTTTGGTACAAAGGTGCAAAATAGTGGTGGCCAAAATATGGAAGAGCCCGATTTTCAAAAAAAATATTTTTTGGGCAAATGTGGGCCAAAAAAACAGGTTTTTTGGACTTTTTTTGTGAAAAATTGGATCATTAATTTTTTCTGATTTTTTGCATGAAAGTAGGGTACCATCATAGGTAAAAGATGGCTCAAGCAGATTTTTGCAAAAAAAATTTGTTGGCTCAAAAAACACATGTTTATCTATAAGAATCACTATTAATAAGCATACATCAATGTTCTTAGCCACATTATTATTATTTTTATTAGTTTTTTTTAAGATGAAAATGTCACGGTGGAGGGCAATGGTTTGAGTTTTCGGGAAACACTTATTATTTTTTTGGCTGAAAACGAATCTTTGTCTATATGAATCACTATTTATAAGCATAGATCAATGTTCTTAGCCAAATATTAAATTTATTATTATTTTTTCTAAACAAAGAAAATGTCACCTTAGAGCACGATGGTTTCTGTTTTCTGGAAACCTTATTTATTAAGCTGTGAATTTTTCTGATAGTGGATTGTTTTTTTAAAGAAAAGCGTTTAATAGCTTTTTTATTTATTTTTCAAAAATCTTTTTCAATAGTGTTCATAGTTTCTCTCATTAGATAATATCATATGCTTTCATTTTCTTTATTTTTTTGTATTTTAACCTGTCTTATGTGTTTCATTGTTTCAATGTTCATTGATTAGTTTGATAACCAGGTAGGTCCATAAAAGTATCGCTTGTTTCTGATTTTTTGCACAATTATGTAAAATGGTTTTGTTTAAAATCTGACGGAGCCCCATTTTCGAAGAAAATAACTTTTGGGTAAATTTTGGCCAAAAATGCCTAAAAATGGGGTTTTTGGACTTTGCTTCTTTACTTTTTCCTGATTTTCACACAGTGATTGGAAATGGTAATCTTTAAAATTTAAGGCACTTCAAAATAGATAAATTCTTATGTGAATTTGGGCCTAATTTTTGATTTGTGGAAGTTGCTTCATTAGATTTAATCTTTAAAGATATAGAGTTATCTGTCGGAAAAGAAAGTATAATTATACGTATTACGTCATTGTATATTTAGCATATATTAGCATATATTATATTATAGCATATTACAGTCCTTTGTATTCTTTTGAGTTAGTTTAGTTATGACCGCAGCCGCATAAGGTCTGTAGGTAAAGATAGTACATTTTATGAAATTATCTTTACAGGAAAGAAAGGATTGTTTAATTGTTTTGGTCTTTGATAACAAAACATTTTTATCGTCTTGATTATATGAAAGATCTTTTGGCAAAGACGAGCATGTTTTTTACAAGTTTGCTTGCGACTAAGGTAATAGTAAACATCTTTTTTCTGAAAGATGAAAGGTAGATTAATTATCCTTGGTTTGGTAAACGCATGGGAGGCAAAATAGTAAACCTGGCAATTTGGCGTCCCTTTACTTGGAAAAATTGTAAAAAAACTAATGCAATTGAAGCAAGTGAAATTTTTTTTTGACATATCATCATTTTATAGGTGGAAAAATTGTAAAAAAACTAATGCAATTGAAGCAAGTGAAAATTCTTTTTGACATTTTATAGGGCTAAAAACTGCCAAAAACTAACGTGTACTGACAAATAAAAGTGGTGTGAAACTGGGCCAAAGGTTTTCAAAATCGCTGATAAAAAAGCTTTGAGAATTATGTTTTGAAATTTTGAAATAAGCATGATTGATAAGGTAGTAAGGGAAACACATCATCTTTTAATGAATATTTCGGCCATCTGACCTATTTCAACATGTAAAAATTATTATTGATTTTATTATTAATTTTGGTTTCTAGATATAAAAAGTCAAAACAAAAGCATGATGGAAAGTGACAACAGCACTGGTGGTAATGAGAGCAGTGAGAGTGAAAATGAAGATGTTGGGAGTGAAAATGAAGATGTTGGGAGTGAAAATGAATCAGAAACCGAAAACGAAGAGGTCGTATCAGAGACTGATGGGTCTGAATCAGAAGATAACGAGGAAGCTGAATCCGAAAACCAGTTTGAATCTGACAGTGAAGTTGAAGATAACGAACAGGAAGCAATGCATGGAAATGATTACATCTACAGACAGAATACAGATACCAGCAGTGTCCAATACAATAATTCTGCTTACGAAGACTCCTCTTCAGAAAGTGAAAGTGAAAATGCCGACTATAAACAAACAATCAGAAACATTTCATCATGCCCTGTGGTAAGCCTTCAGGATTTCTTTACTTCTTAAGAAAATTAAAAAAAAAGATTTCCTTTTATTGTTTGTTGTTCCATGAGGTTTAATCCTGTAGCATCTATGCGTAGGTGTGATGATGTTATCTTATTAAATCCTTGAAAGAGATAGAATGAGGAAGAATACCTTCGATTTCTAATTGTTAGCTAACTCTCCTTTCATGATTTGAGATGCACTGCTTTCGGCAAACCTTGTTCTTCAAAGAAGTCTTTAGGTTTTTTCAACAAAGTCTATAAATTTCAACAAATTCCTAATTTTTAGAAAGCAGGATTTTCCAAATTGTTATCATCAATCAAGGCAAAACCTGCCAAGTTTGCAACTCATGGTATCATTGGAAAATCACCATTACCCTCTCTCAACATCAAGGATATTGGTTCCATTCCTTTACCTATAACTCGTGAGCAGGTCAACCAAATGACCAATTACCTAAATGAAAAAGAATGGTATGTTTGCCTTATATTTTAGTTTATTTAGGGTTCTCTTTCTTTTGATACTTTATTTCTTTTCAGGTGCCTTTTTAAAATTGTCACCCAAAATGGAGCTATTGTCCTTTTATATTCACACACTTTTTGGAGAAATTTATCAATGGACAATATTAGTACTTATTAATTAGGATTAAAAAAAAGATGAAAAATTTATTTCGTTTTAGTGTTGGTAGAAACATGTTGTCATTTCAACCTGAAGGGATTACATTTGGTAACCCAAATTTCATTTCAACGATAGAATCAATCATAAGTAAAGTCAAAGAGGAACTAGGTTGTCAACCTAGTGACACCAATATTGAAGCTGTCTTTCAAAATCTCATTGTTTGCCCACCAGGAAGCCATATATTATATAATAAAGAAGTTGAAAAATCCACAGAAAACTTAGTAAAACTTTATATCCAGCTGCCATCCATTTCCCTTGGGAGTAAATTAACCATTTGGCATCATAATAAAACTGAAACTGTTCAATTGATGACAAACAATCTGAATTTGAAATCATCTATGCTGCCTATCATCGTGAATGTAGAGTCGATTTCTCACTGTAGAATCTGGCTATTCCTTAGTGCTAGTATATGATATGGTGCACAAATCCCACCAAAGATTTCAATCCTACGTGAAAGCGAGTCACTGATAACGAATTGTCTTCTGCGTTGACTAAGGTATATGAACAAGTTGTTATTTTTCCAAACTTGTACCTCTTCATAAAAAACATATGCTATTTAAAGTGCTCCATCATCAACTACATCATAGGCTACTTCACGGCCTAATAGAAAGCATCATTAAGTTATTTATTTTTATTCTCAATCTTCTCTGTTAGATAAAAGTTAATGTAAGTGTTATGAGCATGGAAACTTATTTTACGTGAAAGATGTTGCCTTGCCTCAGTTTACGAATTTTCAGACGAAAGACGTAATTTTACGAAGTCTGAATTCAAGTTCAATCCTATGTCACTGACCTTTATACCCTAGACCAAGCTTTTTCCGCAATTTTGAAATTTTTTCGTTTAAGAATATTCTCATCAATATTGAGAAGTGGGTACCCGCTTAGGGTACCCCTTTCAAAAAACTTTAATCTAAGATTTCGCTTGGCCGTTATCGAGAAAACTGGGTCCAGGGTAAAGGTCAGTGTCTCTCACTAAGCTTTTACCACAAAGGAAGATTCTGTTTTTTTCATACGATTCCTCATTTTCCAAAGATGGTACCAAATGCATTATTTGCTTTTAAATAGATCAACCATCGAACGGTAAAGCGACGAGAAGATGACTATTTTTACAATCCTTATGGATGGACTCTACAACACCAATATGAGCCAACCACACTTCAGAAGGGAATGGATGGTTTGACAGGCAATGACTTTGCATTAGCCTCATACCTACAGATGGCTAACTCGAAGCTGGAGAAAAAAGACCAAGCAATTTTTTATATTGGGAAATTGTGTCGTTGGGTGAAAGAAATGAAGGAGAAGTTGGTGTCGATGGAAAAATTTCATAGGTATGTTCTTTAGGGTCTAAAGTTATGAAGTATATTCAATCTTAGTTGGGAACGATTGTTTTTAAAATCTATGCCAATTTACCATAGCGCTTAGAAATCATTTTTAAAGTACTGTAGTTTGTACGCCTAAAGTATATCAAATAGCAAAATCTTCGATGGAAGAGGAAACAGTAAATCAGCAATGATTTTTCTCAATCACACAATTAAAAAGTGATCATGACAGTTTTCTTCCTCTCATTTTCAGCAAACGACGACAACCAGTGCGCGAGGGAACCAAAATTTTCGGAGCATTCAGTTTTGATGGTAAAATAAGGAACAGCAACTTTCGGCGAATATCCTTCTCTCCGTCAATTCATATGTGTACCCATGACAACCAGCAACCATTATTCTGGGAAGACAAAAAGGAAAAGATCAACAAAGAAGAATATTCTCATTCTTCAACTCGCGAGCGTTGGTATCACCGATACATAATCCTCTGCTTACCAAAACACTCTCAGCTAGAGTTATTCACACAAAAAGAGATGTGGTATGAAAGTCTGTGCTTTATCCAAGATGAAATCCAAGTCTCGTCACCAAGATTCAAATCTTCAATCAAATCAGTTATAGAGAAGGTATCCAGTAGTTTTTTCAAGCAATCAAGATATAACGATTTAGATAATGGACCTTTCGTTGAACAAGAAGAAGAGGGATTATGGTATCCTGATGATGAACCTTTACTCACAATGACCCAGTTATTAGTCAATGCTGATGATGTTGAAATGGCCAAAACGTTTCTACGAAAATTTCTATGCTGAAAGATTGATTATGACGAAAAATTTGTCGACAAAATGCCAAAGAGCTCAGAACAAGCCCTCGCTAAACTTCTGAAATTTTTTCAGTGGAAAGATCTTAAAGACATTATTGAGGATATTATATCTCACACGCAAGTGGATGAGCTTTTCCGATGGATCGATATTTCTTCTGATTGCGGAATTAAAGAAATTACAGATAAAGTCATCAACATTTGTTTAGAAAAGCTTCCAGAATTTCACGAAATCAGCACAGCTCCTATAACTTCCTACCCAAATGGATCAGAGCCATATTACCCGCTGTGGACAAAGATCTTTCAAAAAGTGTTCACAGATGAATATTTCTCCAATCTTTGGTGGGAGAAATTATCAACATGTCAACAAATTATATCAAATATTGGGCTTGTGTTGCAATTTTGTGCTGACTTGCCAACTGAGTGTCATTCAAAGTATTCCATCGTCAGCAATTTCCTAATCAAATGTCTGAAAATGAGGCTGTCCGTCGACACCTACACGCCATTGCTATATGCTGCTATTAAACCACTATTTAAAGATACTGTTACTTACAAGAACGAAATACATGATATTTTTAATCAGCTTCTCAGCACAAATAATTCACGTTTGGTTGGGAAAGTATTACTTCTTATAACTGAACGAGAGAAAACCTACAGCAGTACAGAAATCTTCAAATCTGTTTTGATCTTTATATGAACTGGCTTCTTATAGCTCCTAAAATGACTGCTACCTTTGACGATGAAATAACATTTCTGACTGAAATCATTATGTTCGTGGTGTTGCTATTGAAAACCCCAAAAAAGTTGGTGAAAATTTGTAAGAGAATCACAGATTTAAAGGAATTTAGTGGTTTGATTGATAAACTTTTTCGTGTTTTACCGAAAGAGCAAGAGAAATCACATTGCAAGTTCATGACAGAATTGGTGAAAGTTGTTTACTGTGCTTTACCAAATTGTACCTGGGATGACACGGAAGATCTGTGTTGGGTTCTGACTGCACTTTTTGAACGTGGTGATTCTTACCATTATATTTTGAGCAAGATGCTTGCCACAGAAGCTGTCACCCTAGACGATGACATAATGGGATACACTCTTTGGTCACTGCTCACAGACCCTGATATAGTTATCCAGAAACTGAAATCAAATACTAATTTTCGCTTACTGCTTGTCAATTATTCTCTTCTTTTACAAGATCCACAATACCCCGAACCAGGCTCGGAACCTGATCATGCTTACTACCGGACTGTTATTAAATTTCTCCTATCACAGCCTGATTTTCCACTCGCCCACGAGTTACTACCAGCCTTATTACAAATTCCATTCTAACAAGAAGAATTGGAAGAAATTCTTGAAGCTCATGTCGAAAGTAAATCTAGAGAAACTGAGACTTGTAAATGCTTCTAACGTTGGCTGTTGAAATTTTTGAAATCGTTTTTGAAGAGGAAAAACGTGTTGGAAGACTGTCGTCGGTACGGTAAAAAGCCATTCTACGCGTTTTTAAAAACTGTGTTTCAAGATGATTTTTATTCAGATATAGCTTGGCAGTTGACTTCTTTACAAGCTTTCCAAATAAACGGTCAAAGCAATAAAAACAAAGAGAAACAAAGTTTAGAGAAACTTATTCGTGATTTGAAAGAGGATTTCTCTCAGCATGAATCTTATGCTCGACTTGTATCCATTCGTGTCGAGAATCTAACATCTCTTTACCAAGAAGGTCAACCCAGACTTCATTGGGACCAACCTAATGCAGAATTTCCCACTGATGAAAACATCCAAGCTTCTTAAGATGAGCAACACCTACATGTTTTTGGGGAAATTCCCTGATTACAAGCGGCTGGACATTGGATTGACGCGTACTGTAGGCCAAGCTTTATTCAATCTCACAGCTTCTCTGGTATAGCTCGTATTTCAACGTAGGGTCGGTCGGTGAGTTGATACTGCAGAAAGAACGCCATATCTATGAAGAAAGAGAAAATTGCTTTTCGTCTCTTGATGGAAGAATTGACTGATTTGCAGGATGAGTTGAGAGATGTTCCTCCAGAAAATCATTCAAAATTGCAAGCTAGTGGTGTTAAAAAGAAAAAGAGAAGTCCGGTTGTAATTGATTATTGTGAAAGTTTATTTTACATATACTTTGTTCCTTATTGAGATTTTAAATCTGGTACATCTTAAGACGACTTAACCCTCTGAGAGATTCGACCGTGGACATAACTTTTTGAATTGAATTAAGACTCTTTCTGTACAGTGCATTAATTAAACTACTAGGGTAGTAACTTAAACTAACTAAAGAATAGTTTTAAAACATAAGCCCACCTAGGTATGACCCAGTAAACTGTCTAAGCCTTTTTAGAAATTTTTAAACTAAGTTCTATGTAATATATTCAATAATACACTAGAAATTGTAGAATTCACTGTTGTTTTATAATTTCTTTACATTTCATTCTAAATCACTCGATATAGGCTACGTCATATGTTCCTTCCTTTCCGAGTTATTGTCACTACTCTTCAGCCTTTGCCTATATAGATCGAGCGAAAGATTTAAATATTGGAGCTGTCTTTTGTGTAAACAACACGGATAATACCTTCGTCTGTTCGCATATTTTAAATGTGCTTATTTTTATTTCTTTTTCTCTTTTTCGATATTTGAAACATAAGTTTGAAACATCTTTGAAGCATTGAAACACGTTCAAACATTTAGGCACTTGAATTGAAATAAAATCGCTGATGATAAAAAATTGAGCAAAACAAAGTTCAAGTAGATAGAAAGAAAAAAGCTTTTAAGACCGTGGCTTTTTATAAGGACTACGGTATTTTCCAGAGTAATCTATCTTCCAGGACATCTGTTTTTTACGGAAGCCGAGAAGGGACATCCAAACTTTCTTTTTTGCCGACTTTTTTTCTTTTTTTGTCGACTTTTTTTCTTTTTTGTCGACTTTTTTTCTTTTTTTGCTGACTTTTTTTCTTTTTTTGCCGACTTTTTTTCTTTTTTTGAATTGAAGAGGTTTTTTCTTTTTTTTGTCAACTTTTTTTCTTTTTTTGCGAATTTTTTTTCTTTTTTTGCTGACTTTTTTTCTTTTTTTGTAAAAAAACCCCCGGGTTTAAAAATGGTATGGTTTGTTATGTTTTAGTGTCTAGATCTCGAGATAATTCATATCTAAGGCGTATACATACTGAAAAACTGCTGACTCAGCTGAAAATATCGATAATTTTCAATACTTAAACCAAAAATTGTCGAGATCTAGACATCGAAAACTTTTCACACTGAATCCGTTGGTAGCCTCAGATATTTGATTTTCAGACCTCGAAAAAAACTAGTTGATGCTAGTATTTAAGGGGGGACTCTTGATAAGTTCTATTGATTAACTAAAAATCTAAAACTCGAAAACTGCAGGAGATTCGAAGGGCAATTTTTTCTTGTCAATTCTTTTTTGTCAATTCTACACTTTATTAGGAGCATAATATCAAAAATTTGCCCTTATCAACTAAAAGAAAGCAGTCTCGAAAAGAAAAGTTAAATTAAAAAAAACCTTTTTTTGAAAAAAAAGAAAAAAGTCCGCAAAAAAAGAAAAAAAGTTTTCAAAAAAAGAAAAAAAGTCAGCAAAAAAAGAAAAAAAGTCGGCAAAAAAAGAAAAAAAGTCGACAAAAAAAGAAAGTTTGGATGTCCCTTCTCGGCTTCCGTAGTTTTTTCACTTTTATTTGGGATCCAGAAATGCTTGTTATTTTATTTATCTTTTCAGCATAAACAATAAAAAAACAAGGAAACATGGATACAAAGAATATTATGTTGGCGTCAAAGTTGATGCATGATTTAGGGCTACCACATCTTTGGCGGAAACGAAGAAGTTTACCAGAAAGACTCCACATAAACAAATACATCAACTTCATCAAAAAGTTCCCGATTGAAGAAATACACACTAGTGATTTGGAATTAGAATTTGGATTTTTACTAATGCCATGGAATGTTTTTCCAAGACTTAAATTGATCCACGTCGACCATTAAAAAGATGAATGGTTATATCAATGCCAGGGTTTTCGACTTCAGATTTTTGAAACCTCTCATCTTGCATACGAAGACATAGCTGCTTTCAGAAAAGGTACATGTTGAACAATTAGTTCTTATACTTAAATGAGAAATTTTTGCAGGCATTAAATTTCGTTGTTCAGCTAATCCGCGAAATTTTAAGATTTCACGTAGGCTGCTGGCATCCACTAACGGATTCGTGCTCCTTATAGAGGATGCTTAATAAGCGATATTTCCTTTGTCCAGAGATTTGCCGCCTTTAGCCGATATACGGCTAAAGACATTTTTAGCTGGCGAGTGTCTACAAATATAACATTACGTAATGTTTAAATTTTCTGTGAGACACCAAATCATAGATTGGAAAATATATTTGGATTTCGAAAAAAAAGTAGGCGGAAGGAAGTTTGCTTCTTTTTTTTCCTCATTTCTTGTTTAATGTGGAGATTTTGTAAAAGATTAGAAATTAGATTTATTGAATTTAAGTGCCCTGATGTATCTTCAGACTGTACAAAATGCGCGCATCAGATTGTTTTTTAACTTTCTTTCTGTTTTGTTTTTCTGGTCTGGGATTCATTTCGAATGTAAACATTCTATTGAAAACGTTCGAAACGATCGTTTTTGCGCGAACATCAATGTGAATCAAATTAATAACTCGCCAAGATTCTGTAAAATACATCGAATTAAAAAAAAATGAATCGGAAAGCGGTTGGTAGATCATTAAGCAGACCTATACTACCTGGGGTTTTGTAGAGGTCTGCGATTCAAACTAGATTTCACGGGGATTTAATTTCGCGGGTGACATTTTCGGGAAATGATATTTTCATGTGTCTTTTTACTGCCAAATTATACACACTGGTCGTTAAAATATGCATTATTAGCGCTTCTTTGATGTCAGTTAACATTATAAAAGTAGTTATTCGAGATTTTTTGAGTTTTGTTCAAAAGAATTTCGTGGATAAGACCTTTCTATATTTCCATTGGGACTTAATTTCGCGAATGACACCAAAACCCGCAAAATTTAATGCCATTGAAGGTTTAAAGTCTGGGAATATTCCACCAATACTGATCAATCGTCATGAGACACGAATCCATTGATAGGACGAATCATTTTATGGACACTTGAACAATTGAAAATAGTTTCTTTGCAATCAAATTTCTAAATTTATGCTATTTGCAAGCCCTTTGCTCTATTTTGGTAGATTCACCACTACTTTCACTGAAGCTATAGGTCAATTACAGATTTGGCGTCTTTTCCGATAAAAGTCGCCGTATCTGTTACGAGTCTTTCGTGACAATGGATTATCTTAGGATAGTTTCTTCTCAATCAAATTTCTAAATTTATTCTATTTGCAAGCCCTTTCGCCTATTTTCGTGGATTCACCACTACTTCTAGTGAAGCTATAGGTCAATTACAGATTTGGCGTCTTTTCTGATAAAAGTCGCCGTATCTGTTACGAGTCTTTCGTGACAATGGATTATCTTAGGATTGTTTCTTTGCAATCAAATTCTTAAATTTATGCTATTTGCAAGCCCTTTCGCCTATTTTCGTGGATTCACCACTACTTTCACCGAAGCTATAGGTCAATTACAGATTTGGCGTCTTTTTTGATAAAAGTCCCCGGATCCGTTACGAGTCTTTAGTGACAATAGAACATCTAAGGATTGTTTCTTTGCAATCAAATGTCTAAATTCATGCTATCTGCAAGCCATTTGGTCTATTTTTGTGCGCTCATGACTGCTTTCATTGAAGCTGTAGCTCAATTACAGATTTGGCGTCTTTATCGATAAAAGTTGCCGTACCTGTTATTAGTCTTTCGTGGCAAAGGAACATCTAGGAATTGTTTCTTGCAATCAAATTTCTAAATTTATGCTATTTGCAAGCCATTTCGTCTATTTTCGTAGATTCACCACTAATTTCACTGAAGCAATAGGTCAATTACGCATTCAGCGTCTTTTCCGATGAAAGTCGCCATATCTGTTATGAGTCTTTAGTGCCAATGGAACATCTTAGGATTGTTTCTTTGTAATCAAATGTCTAAATTTATGCTATTTACAAACCCTTTGCTCTTTGTTTGTGGATTCACCACTACTTTCACTGAAGCTATAGGTCAAATACAGATTTGGCGTCCTTATCGATAAAAGTCGCCGTATCTGTTATGAGTGTTTCGTGGCAAAGGAACATCTAGGGATTGTTTCTTCGCGATCAAATTTTTAAATCTACGCTATTTGCAAGCCATTTCGTCTATTTTCGTGAGTTCACCACTAATTTCACTGAAGCAATAGGTCAATTACAGATTCAGCGTCTTTTCCGATGAAAGTCGCCGTATCTATTTTGAGTCTTTCCAGAGAAAGGAACATGTTATGATTGTTTCCTTGCAATCAAATTTCATATTTATGCTATTTGCAAGCCCTTTGCTCTATTTTCGTGGATTGACCACTACTTGTACTGAAGCTATAGGTCAATTACAGATTTGACGTCTTTTCTGATGAAAGTCGCCGTATCCGTTATGAGTCTTTAGTGACAATGGAACATCTGAGGATTGTTTCTCTGTAATCAAATATCTAAATTTATGCTATTTGCAAGCCCTTTGCTCTATTTTTGTGGATTCACCACTACTTTCACTGAAGCTATAGGTCAAATACAGATTTGGCGTCTTTATCGATAAAAGTTGCCGTACCTGTTATTAGTCTTTCGTGGCAAAGGAACATCTAGGAATTGTTTCTTGCAATCAAATTTCTAAGTTTATGCTATTTGCAAGCCATTTCGTCTATTTTCGTGAATTCACCACTAATTTCACTGAAGCAATAGGTCAATTACAGATTCAGCGTCTTTTCCGATGAAAGTTGCCATATCTGTTATGAGTTTTTAGTGCCAATGGAACATCTTAGGTTCGTTTCTTTGTAATCAAATGTTTAAATTTATGCTATTTGCAAACCCTTTGCTCTATGCTTGTGGATTCACCACTACTTTCACTGAAGCTACAGATCAAATACAGATTTGGCGTCTTTATCGATAAAAGTCACCGCATCTGTTATGAGTGTTTAGTGGCAAAGGAACATCTTAGGATTGTTTCTTCTCAATCAAATTTCTAAATTACTGGTATTAGCAAGCCATTTGGTTTATTTTTGTGCACTCATGACTGCTTTCATTGAAGCTGTAGCTCAATTACAGATTTGGTGTCTTTATTGATAAAAGTCGCCGTATCCGTTATTAGTCTTATATGGTAAAGGAACATCTTAGGTTTTTTTTTTCAATCAAATTTCTAAATTTCTGCTACTTGCAAGCCCTTTGCTCTATTTTTGTGGATTCACCACTATTTCACTGAAGCTAAAGGTCAATTATAGATTTGGCATCTTTATCGATAAAAGTCGCCGTATTTGTTATGAGTGTTTCGTAGCAAAGGAACATCTAGGGATTGTTTCTTCGCGATCAAATTTCTAAATTTATGCTATTTGCAAGCCATTTGCTACTTTTGTTGATTCACCACTACTTTCACCGAAGCTATAGGTCAATTACAGATTTGGCGTCTTTTTTGATAAAAGTCGCCGGATCCGTTACGAGTCTTTAGTGACAATAGAACATCTAAGGATTGTTTCTTTGCAATCAAATGTCTAAATTTATGCAATCTGCAAGCCATTTGGTCTATTTTTGTACACTCATGAATGCTTTCATTGAAGCTATAGCTCAATTACAGATTTGGCGTCTTTATCGATAAAAGTTGCCGTACCTGTTACTAGTCTTCGTGGCAAAGGAACATCTAGGAATTGTTTCTTGCAATCAAATTTCTAAATTTATGCTATTTGCAAGCCATTTCGTCTATTTTCGTGGATTCACCACGAATTTCACTGAAGCAATAGGTCAATTACAGATTCAGCGTCTTTTCCGATGAAAGTTGCCATATCTGTTATGAGTTTTTAGTGCCAATGGAACATCTTAGGATTGTTTCTTTGTAATCAAATGTTTAAATTTATGCTATTTGCAAACCCTTTGCTCTATTTTGTGGATTCACCACTACTTTCACTGAAGCTACAGATCAAATACAGATTTAGCGTCTTTATCGATAAAAGTCACCGCATCTGTTATGAGTGTTTTGTGGCAAAGGAACATCTTAGGATTGTTTCTTTCAATCAAATTTCTAAATTTCTGGTATTAGCAAGCCATTTGGTTTATTTTTGTGCACTCATGACTGCTTTCATTGAAGCTGTAGCTCAATTACAGATTTGGTGTCTTTATCGATAAAAGTCGCCGTATTCGTTAATAGTCTTATATGGTAAAGGAACATCTTAGGATTGTTTCTTTGTAAACAAATGTCTAAATTTATGCTATTTGCAAACCCTTTGCTCTATTTTTGTGGATTCACCACTACTTTCACTGAAGCTACAGATCAAATACAGATTTGGCGTCTTTATCGATAAAAGTCACCGCATCTGTTATGAGTGTTTTGTGGCAAAGGAACATCTAGGAATTGTTTTTTGCAATCAAATTTCTAAATGTATGCTATTTGCAAGCCATTTCGTCTATTTTCGTGGATTCACCACTAATTTCACTGAAGCAATAGGTCAATTACAGATTCAGCGTCTTTTCCGATGAAAGTTGCCATATCTGTTATGAGTTTTAAGTGCCAATGGAACATCTTAGGATTGTTTCTTTGTAATCAAATGTTTAAATTTATGCTATTTGCAAACCCTTTGCTCTATGTTTGTGGATTCACCACTACTTTCACTGAAGCTACAGATCAAATACAGATTTGGCGTCTTTATCGATAAAAGTCACCGCATCTGTTATGAGTGTTTTGTGGCAAAGGAACATCTTAAGATTGTTTCTTCTCAATCAAATTTCTAAATTTCTGGTATTAGCAAGCCATTTGGTTTATTTTTGTGCACTCATGACTGCTTTCATTGAAGCTGTAGCTTAATTACAGATTTGGTGTTTTTATCGATAAAAGTCGCCGTATTCGTTAATAGTCTTATATGGTAAAGGAACATCTTAGGATTGTTTCTTTGTAATCAAATGTCTAAATTTATGCTATTTGCAAACCCTTTGCTCTATTTTTGTGGATTCACCACTACTTTCACTGAAGCTACAGATCAAATACAGATTTGGCGTCTTTATCGATAAAAGTCACCGCATCTGTTATGAGTGTTTTGTGGCAAAGGAACATCTAGGAATGTTTCTTGCAATCAAATTTCTAAATTTATGCTATTTGCAAGCCATTTCGTCTATTTTCGTGAATTCACCACTAATTTCACTGAAGCAATAGGTCAATTACAGATTCAGCGTCTTTTCCGATGAAAGTTGCCATATCTGTTATGAGTTTTTAGTGCCAATGGAACATCTTAGGTTCGTTTCTTTGTAATCAAATGTTTAAATTTATGCTATTTGCAAACCCTTTGCTCTATTTTTGTGGATTCACCACTACTTTCACTGAAGCTACAGATCAAATACAGATTTGGCGTCTTTATCGATAAAAGTCACCGCATCTGTTATGAGTGTTTAGTGGCAAAGGAACATCTTAGGATTGTTTCTTTCAATCAAATTTCTAAATTTCTGGTATTAGCAAGCCATTTGGTTTATTTTTGTGCACTCATGACTGCTTTCATTGAAGCTGTAGCTCAATTACAGATTTGGTGTCTTTATCGATAAAAGTCGCCGTATTCGTTAATAGTCTTATATGGTAAAGGAACATCTTAGGATTGTTTCTTTGTAAACAAATGTCTAAATTTATGCTATTTGCAAACCCTTTGCTCTATTTTTGTGGATTCACCACTATTTTCACTGAAGCTAAAGGTCAATTATAGATTTGGCATCTTTATCGATAAAAGTCGCCGTATTTGTTATGAGTGTTTCGTAGCAAAGGAACATCTAGGGATTGTTTCTTCGCGATCAAATTTCTAAATTTATGCTATTTGCAAGCCATTTGCTACTTTTGTTGATTCACCACTACTTTCACCGAAGCTATAGGTCAATTACAGATTTGGCGTCTTTTTTGATAAAAGTCGCCGGATCCGTTACGAGTCTTTAGTGACAATAGAACATCTAAGGATTGTTTCTTTGCAATCAAATGTCTAAATTTATGCAATCTGCAAGCCATTTGGTCTATTTTTGTACACTCATGAATGCTTTCATTGAAGCTATAGCTCAATTACAGATTTGGCGTCTTTATCGATAAAAGTTGCCGTACCTGTTACTAGTCTTTCGTGGCAAAGGAACATCTAGGAATTGTTTCTTGCAATCAAATTTCTAAATTTATGCTATTTGCAAGCCATTTCGTCTATTTTCGTGGATTCACCACGAATTTCACTGAAGCAATAGGTCAATTACAGATTCAGCGTCTTTTCCGATGAAAGTTGCCATATCTGTTATGAGTTTTTAGTGCCAATGGAACATCTTAGGATTGTTTCTTTGTAATCAAATGTTTAAATTTATGCTATTTGCAAACCCTTTGCTCTATTTTTGTGGATTCACCACTACTTTCACTGAAGCTACAGATCAAATACAGATTTAGCGTCTTTATCGATAAAAGTCACCGCATCTGTTATGAGTGTTTTGTGGCAAAGGAACATCTTAGGATTGTTTCTTTTCAATCAAATTTCTAAATTTCTGGTATTAGCAAGCCATTTGGTTTATTTTTGTGCACTCATGACTGCTTTCATTGAAGCTGTAGCTCAATTACAGATTTGGTGTCTTTATCGATAAAAGTCGCCGTATTCGTTAATAGTCTTATATGGTAAAGGAACATCTTAGGATTGTTTCTTTGTAAACAAATGTCTAAATTTATGCTATTTGCAAACCCTTTGCTCTATTTTTGTGGATTCACCACTACTTTCACTGAAGCTACAGATCAAATACAGATTTGGCGTCTTTATCGATAAAAGTCACCGCATCTGTTATGAGTGTTTTGTGGCAAGGAACATCTAGGAATTGTTTTTTTGCAATCAAATTTCTAAATGTATGCTATTTGCAAGCCATTTCGTCTATTTTCGTGGATTCACCACTAATTTCACTGAAGCAATAGGTCAATTACAGATTCAGCGTCTTTTCCGATGAAGTTGCCATATCTGTTATGAGTTTTAAGTGCCAATGGAACATCTTAGGATTGTTTCTTTGTAATCAAATGTTTAAATTTATGCTATTTGCAAACCCTTTGCTCTATGTTTGTGGATTCACCACTACTTTCACTGAAGCTACAGATCAAATACAGATTTGGCGTCTTTATCGATAAAAGTCACCGCATCTGTTATGAGTGTTTTGTGGCAAAGGAACATCTTAAGATTGTTTCTTCTCAATCAAATTTCTAAATTTCTGGTATTAGCAAGCCATTTGGTTTATTTTGTGCACTCATGACTGCTTTCATTGAAGCTGTAGCTTAATTACAGATTTGGTGTTTTTATCGATAAAAGTCGCCGTATTCGTTAATAGTCTTATATGGTAAAGGAACATCTTAGGATTGTTTCTTTGTAATCAAATGTCTAAATTTATGCTATTTGCAAACCCTTTGCTCTATTTTTGTGGATTCACCACTACTTTCACTGAAGCTACAGATCAAATACAGATTTGGCGTCTTTATCGATAAAAGTCACCGCATCTGTTATGAGTGTTTTGTGGCAAAGGAACATCTAGGAATGTTTCTTGCAATCAAATTTCTAAATTTATGCTATTTGCAAGCCATTTCGTCTATTTTCGTGAATTCACCACTAATTTCACTGAAGCAATAGGTCAATTACAGATTCAGCGTCTTTTCCGATGAAAGTTGCCATATCTGTTATGAGTTTTTAGTGCCAATGGAACATCTTAGGTTCGTTTCTTTGTAATCAAATGTTTAAATTTATGCTATTTGCAAACCCTTTGCTCTATTTTTGTGGATTCACCACTACTTTCACTGAAGCTACAGATCAAATACAGATTTAGCGTCTTTATCGATAAAAGTCACCGCATCTGTTATGAGTGTTTAGTGGCAAAGGAACATCTTAGGATTGTTTCTTTTCAATCAAATTTCTAAATTTCTGGTATTAGCAAGCCATTTGGTTTATTTTTGTGCACTCATGACTGCTTTCATTGAAGCTGTAGCTCAATTACAGATTTGGTGTCTTTATCGATAAAAGTCGCCGTATTCGTTAATAGTCTTATATGGTAAAGGAACATCTTAGGATTGTTTCTTTGTAAACAAATGTCTAAATTTATGCTATTTGCAAACCCTTTGCTCTATTTTTGTGGATTCACCACTACTTTCACTGAAGCTACAGATCAAATACAGATTTGGCGTCTTTATCGATAAAAGTCACCGCATCTGTTATGAGTGTTTTGTGGCAAAGGAACATCTAGGAATTATTTCTTGCAATCAAATTTCTAAATATATGCTATTTGCAAGCCATTTCGTCTATTTTCGTGGATTCACCACTAATTTCACTGAAGCAATAGGTCAATTACAGATTCAGCGTCTTTTCCGATGAAAGTTGCCATATCTGTTATGAGTTTTAAGTGCCAATGGAACATCTTAGGATTGTTTCTTTGTAATCAAATGTTTAAATTTATGCTATTTGCAAACCTTTGCTCTATGTTTGTGGATTCACCACTACTTTCACTGAAGCTACAGATCAAATACAGATTTGGCGTCTTTATCGATAAAAGTCACCGCATCTGTTATGAGTGTTTTGTGGCAAAGGAACATCTTAAGATTGTTTCTTCTCAATCAAATTTCTAAATTTCTGGTATTAGCAAGCCATTTGGTTTATTTTTGTGCACTCATGACTGCTTTCATTGAAGCTGTAGCTCAATTACAGATTTGGTGTCTTTATCGATAAAAGTCGCCGTATTCGTTAATAGTCTTATATGGTAAAGGAACATCTTAGGATTGTTTCTTTGTAAACAAATGTCTAAATTTATGCTATTTGCAAACCCTTTGCTCTATTTTTGTGGATTCACCACTACTTTCACTGAAGCTACAGATCAAATACAGATTTGGCGTCTTTATCGATAAAAGTCACCGCATCTGTTATGAGTGTTTTGTGGCAAAGGAACATCTAGGAATTTTCTTGCAATCAAATTTCTAAATATATGCTATTTGCAAGCCATTTCGTCTATTTTCGTGGATTCACCACTAATTTCACTGAAGCAATAGGTCAATTACAGATTCAGCGTCTTTTCCGATGAAAGTTGCCATATCTGTTATGAGTTTTAAGTGCCAATGGAACATCTTAGGATTGTTTCTTTGTAATCAAATGTTTAAATTTATGCTATTTGCAAACCCTTTGCTCTATGTTTGTGGATTCACCACTACTTTCACTGAAGCTACAGATCAAATACAGATTTGGCGTCTTTATCGATAAAAGTCACCGCATCTGTTATGAGTGTTTTGTGGCAAAGGAACATCTTAAGATTGTTTCTTCTCAATCAAATTTCTAAATTTCTGGTATTAGCAAGCCATTTGGTTTATTTTGTGCACTCATGACTGCTTTCATTGAAGCTGTAGCTTAATTACAGATTTGGTGTTTTTATCGATAAAAGTCGCCGTATTCGTTAATAGTCTTATATGGTAAAGGAACATCTTAGGATTGTTTCTTTGTAATCAAATGTCTAAATTTATGCTATTTGCAAACCCTTTGCTCTATTTTTGTGGATTCACCACTACTTTCACTGAAGCTACAGATCAAATACAGATTTGGCGTCTTTATCGATAAAAGTCACCGCATCTGTTATGAGTGTTTTGTGGCAAAGGAACATCTAGGAATTGTTTCTTGCAATCAAATTTCTAAATTTATGCTATTTGCAAGCCATTTCGTCTATTTTCGTGAATTCACCACTAATTTCACTGAAGCAATAGGTCAATTACAGATTCAGCGTCTTTTCCGATGAAAGTTGCCATATCTGTTATGAGTTTTTAGTGCCAATGGAACATCTTAGGTTCGTTTCTTTGTAATCAAATGTTTAAATTTATGCTATTTGCAAACCCTTTGCTCTATGTTTGTGGATTCACCACTACTTTCACTGAAGCTACAGATCAAATACAGATTTGGCGTCTTTATCGATAAAAGTCACCGCATCTGTTATGAGTGTTTAGTGGCAAAGGAACATCTTAGGATTGTTTCTTCTCAATCAAATTTCTAAATTACTGGTATTAGCAAGCCATTTGGTTTATTTTTGTGCACTCGTGACTGCTTTCATTGAAGCTGTAGCTCAATTACAGATTTGGTGTCTTTATCGATAAAAGTCGCCGTATTCGTTAATAGTCTTATATGGTAAAGGAACATCTTAGGATTGTTTCTTTGTAATCAAATGTCTAAATTTATGCTATTTGCAAACCCTTTGCTCTATTTTTGTGGATTCACCACTACTTTCACTGAAGCTACAGATCAAATACAGATTTGGCGTCTTTATCGATAAAAGTCACCGCATCTGTTATGAGTGTTTTGTGGCAAAGGAACATCTAGGAATATTGTTTCTTGCAATCAAATTTCTAAATTTATGCTATTTGCAAGCCATTTCGTCTATTTTCGTGAATTCACCACTAATTTCACTGAAGCAATAGGTCAATTACAGATTCAGCGTCTTTTCCGATGAAAGTTGCCATATCTGTTATGAGTTTTTAGTGCCAATGGAACATCTTAGGTTCGTTTCTTTGTAATCAAATGTTTAAATTTATGCTATTTGCAAACCCTTTGCTCTATGTTTGTGGATTCACCACTACTTTCACTGAAGCTACAGATCAAATACAGATTTGGCGTCTTTATCGATAAAAAGTCACCGCATCTGTTATGAGTGTTTAGTGGCAAAGGAACATCTTAGGATTGTTTCTTCTCAATCAAATTTCTAAATTACTGGTATTAGCAAGCCATTTGGTTTATTTTTGTGCACTCATGACTGCTTTCATTGAAGCTGTAGCTCAATTACAGATTTGGTGTCTTTATTGATAAAAGTCGCCGTATCCGTTATTAGTCTTATATGGTAAAGGAACATCTTAGGTTTTTTTTTTCAATCAAATTTCTAAATTTCTGCTACTTGCACGCCCTTTGCTCTATTTTTGTGGATTCACCACTATTTTCACTGAAGCTAAAGGTCAATTATAGATTTGGCATCTTTATCGATAAAAGTCGCCGCATCTGTTATGAGTGTTTCGTAGCAAAGGAACATCTAGGGATTGTTTCTTCGCGATCAAATTTCTAAATTTATGCTATTTGCAGGCCATTTGCTACTTTTGTTGATTCACCACTACTTTCACCGAAGCTATAGGTCAATTACAGATTTGGTGTTTTTTTTATAAAAGTCGCCGGATCCGTTATGAGTCTTTAGTGACAATGGAACATCTGAGGATTGTTTCTCTGTAATCAAATATCTAAATTTATGCTATTTGCAAGCCCTTTGCTCTATTTTTGTGGATTCACCACTTTTTTCACTGAAGCTAAAGGTCAAATATTGAATTGGCATCTTTATCGATAAAAGTCGCCGCATCTGTTATGAGTGTTTCGTGGCAAAGGAACATCTAGGGATTGTTTCTTTGCAACCAAATTTCATATTTATGCTATTTGCAAGCCCTTTGCTCTATTTTTTTGGATTCACCACTACTTGTACTGAAACTATAGGTCAATTGCAGATTCAGCTTATTTTCCGATGAAAGTCGCCGTATCTATTTTGAGTCTTTCCTGAGAAAGGAACATGTTATGATTGTTTCTTTGCAATCAAGTTTCATATTTATGCTATTTGCAAGCCCTTTGCTCTATTTTTGTGGATTCACCACTATTCTACTGAAGCTATAGGTCAATTACAGATTTGACGTCTTTTCTGATGAAAGTCGCCGCATCCATTATGAGTCTTTAGTGACAATGGAACATCTGAGGATTGTTTTTCTGTAATCAAATATCTAAATTTATGCTATTTGCAAGCCCTTTGCTCTATTTTTGTGGATTCACCACTACTTTCACTGAAGCTATATGTCAAATACAGATTTGGCGTCTTTATCGATAAAAGTCGCCGCATCTGTTATGAGTATTTCGTGGCAAAGGAACATCTAGGGGTTGTTTCTTCGCGATCAAATTTTTAAATCTATGCTATTTGCAAGCTCTTTGCTCTATTTTGGTAGATTCACCACTACTTTCACTTAAGCTATAGGTCAATTACAGATAATATGGCGTCTTTATCGTTAAAAGTCGCCGTATCTGTTATGAGTGTTTCGTGGCAAAGGAACATCTTAGGATTGTTTCTTCTCAATCAAATTTCTAAATTTCTGGTATTAGCAAGCCATTTCGTCTATTTTCGTGGATTCACCACTAATTTCACTGAAGCAATAGGTCAATTGCAGATTCAGCGTCTTTTCCGATGAAAGTTGCCGTATCTATTTTGAGTCTTTCCTGAGAAAGGAACATGTTATGATTGTTTCCTTGCAATCAAATTTCAAAGGAACATCTAGGGGTTGTTTCTTCGCGATCAAATTTTTAAATCTATGCTATTTGCAAGCTCTTTGCTCTATTTTGGTAGATTCACCACTACTTTCACTTAAGCTATAGGTCAATTACAGATAATATGGCGTCTTTATCGTTAAAAGTCGCCATATCTGTCATGCGTTTTTAGTGCCAATTGAACATCTTAGGTTCGTTTCTTTGTAATCAAATGTTTAAATTTATGCTATTTGCAAACCCTTTGCTCTATGTTTGTGGATTCACCACTACTTTCACTGAAGCTACAGATCAAATACAGATTTGGTGTCTTTATCGATAAAAGTCACCGCATCTGTTATGAGTGTTTAGTGGCAAAGGAACATCTTAGGATTGTTTCTTCTCAATCAAATTTCTAAATTACTGGTTTTAGCAAGCCATTTGGTTTATTTTTGTGCACTCATGACTGCTTTCATTGAAGCTGTAGCTCAATTACAGATTTGGTGTCTTTATTGATAAAAGTCGCCGTATCCGTTATTAGTCTTATATGGTAAAGGAACATCTTAGGTTTTTTTTTTCAATCAAATTTCTAAATTTCTGCTACTTGCAAGCCCTTTGCTCTATTTTTGTGGATTCACCACTATTTTCACTGAAGCTAAAGGTCAATTATAGATTTGGCATCTTTATCGATAAAAGTCGCCGTATCTGTTATGAGTGTTTCGTAGCAAAGGAACATCTAGGGATTGTTTCTTCGCGATCAAATTTCTAAATTTATGCTATTTGCAAGCCATTTGCTACTTTTGTTGATTCACCACTACTTTCACCGAAGCTATAGGTCAATTACAGATTTGGTGTTTTTTGGACCTACCCCGGTGGGGTGGAGGTCCTATAAATTAACCCGTGTTCGTTAGTTCGTTCGTTAGTTACCAACTTTTCTCGAGATTGGCTCATTCAATTTTTCTGATTTTTTGCACAAAGGTGCATTACTATAAACCCTCGAATGTGACGGAGCCCGATTTTCGAAAAAAAATTTTTTCCGGCCGGTAGAACCGGAAATGTCCCGAAAAAAGCGGTTTTTTGAGATTTTCTCGAGATTTTATCATTAGTTTTTTGCGATTTTTTGCACATAGATGCACATTAGTACTGCCGAAAAGGTGTCGAAAACCGTTTGCCGAAAAAATTTTTTTTCCGGTCTGTAGAACCGGAAATGTGCCGGAAATCGTCGTTTTTTCACATTTCCGTCACATTTTTTCAACTTATTTAATTGTTTCTTTACAGAAAAATGTTCTTTATGATGATGTCCAAAACTTAGCATCGTTTAATTTCCAAGAAAATCATCCTTTGAATCCGGAACTCCTTAAAAATCGCCGGAACAGCCGAAAACCGGCGTAAAACGGTTTTCCTTCATTTTTTTCAACTTATACTCGACAGATTTTCATGATTTTTTGCACAATGATGTAAAATGGCAATGCCCAAAATGTGACAGAGCCCAATTTTCGAAAAAGAAATTTTTCCGGCCGCTAGAACCGGAAATGTCCCGAAAAAAGCGGTTTTTTGAGATTTTCTCGAGATTTTATCATTAGCTTTTTGCGATTTTTTGCACATAGATGCACATTAGTACTGCCGAAAAGGTGTCGAAAACCGTTTGCCGAAAAAAATTTTTTTCCGGTCTGTAGAACCGGAAATGTGCCGGAAATCGTCGTTTTTTCACATTTCCGTCACATTTTTTCAACTTATTTAATTGTTTCTTTACAGAAAAATGTTCTTTATGATGATGTCCAAAACTTAGCATCGTTTAATTTCCAAGAAAATCATCCTTTGAATCCGGAACTCCTTAAAAATCGCCGGAACAGCCGAAAACCGGCGTAAAAACGGTTTTCCTTCATTTTTTCAACTTATACTCGACAGATTTTCATGATTTTTTGCACAATGATGTAAAATGGCAATGCCCAAAATGTGACAGAGCCCAATTTTCGAAAAAGAAATTTTTCCGGCCGCTAGAACCGGAAATGTCCCGAAAAAAGCGGTTTTTTGAGATTTTCTCGAGATGAATGATTGATTAAAGTGTCGATATTATTTTTCTTTCACCGTTAAACATCGATGCGTTTCTTAATTGCTTTCTCCGTTCCAATAGATATATAAATCGAAATTTGAAATTATACATTACTTCCATTAAATTCTAATTATTCGTTTTATAAATAGGTAGGTCCATTAAAGTATTACTTGTTTTTATAAAAGTCGCCGGATCCGTTATGAGTCTTTAGTGACAATAGAAGATCTAAGGATTGTTTCTTTGCAATCAAATGTCTAAATTTATGCTATCTGCAAGCCATTTGGTCTATTTTTGTACACTCATGACTGCTTTCATTGTAGCTATAGGTCAAATACAGATTTGGTGTCTTTATCGATAAAATTCGTAGCATCTGTTATTAGTCTTTCGTGGCAAAGGAACATCTAGGGATTGTTTCTTTGCGATCAAATTTCTAAATTTATGCTATTTGCAAGCCATTTGCTACTTTTATTGATTCACTACTACTTTCACTTAAGCTATAGGTCAATTACAGATATGGCGTCTTTATCGTTAAAAGTCGCCGTATCTGTTATGAGTGTTTCGTGGCAAAGGAACATCTTAGGATTGTTTCTTCTCAATCAAATTTCTAAATTTCTGGTATTAGCAAGCCATTTCGTCTATTTTCGTGGATTCACCACTAATTTCACTGAAGCAATAGGTCAATTGCAGATTCAGCGTCTTTTCCGATGAAAGTAGCCGTATCTATTTTGAGTCTTTCCTGATAAAGGAACATCTTAGGATTGTTTCCTTGCAATCAAATTTCATATTTATGCTATTTGCAAGCCCTTTGCTCTATTTTTGTGGATTCACCACTACTTGTACTGAAGCTATAGGTCAATT
Organism: Clytia hemisphaerica; assembly: GCF_902728285.1. Taxonomy (NCBI): domain Eukaryota; kingdom Metazoa; phylum Cnidaria; class Hydrozoa; order Leptothecata; family Clytiidae; genus Clytia; species Clytia hemisphaerica. Next base: position 61,782 of record NW_027103940.1, on the reverse strand, counting down.
ACAGATTTGACGTCTTTTCTGATGAAAGTCGCTGCATCCGTTATGAGTCTTTAGTGACAATGGAATATCTGAGGATTGTTTCTCTGTAATCAAATATCTAAATTTATGCTATTTGCAAGCCCTTTGCTCTATTTTTGTGGATTCACCACTTTTTTCACTGAAGCTAAAGGTCAAATATTGAATTGGCATCTTTATCGATAAAAGTCGCCGCATTTGCTATGAGTGTTTCGTGGCAAAGGAACATCTAGGGATTGTTTCTTTGCAATCAAATTTCATATTTATGCTATTTGCAAGCCCTTTGCTCTATTTTTTTGGATTCACCACTACTTGTACTGAAACTATAGGTCAATTGCAGATTCAGCTTATTTTCCGATGAAAGTCGCCGTATCTATTTTGAGTCTTTCCTGAGAAAGGGACATGTTATGATTGTTTCTTTGCAATCAAGTTTCATATTTATGCTATTTGCAAGCCCTTTTCTCTATTTTTGTGGATTCACCACTATTCTACTGAAGTTATAGGTCAATTACAGATTTGACGTCTTTTCTGATGAAAGTCGCCGCATCCATTATGAGTCTTTAGTGACAATGGAACATCTGAGGATTGTTTCTCTGTAATCAAATATCTAAATTTATGCTATTTGCAAGCCCTTTGCTCTATTTTTGTGGATTTACCACTACTTTCACTGAAGCTATAGGTCAAATACAGATTTGGCGTCTTTATCGATAAAAGTCGCCGCATCTGTTATGAGTATTTCGTGGCAAAGGAACATCTAGGGGTTGTTTCTTCGCGATCAAATTTTTAAATCTATGCTATTTGCAAGCTCTTTGCTCTATTTTGGTAGATTCACTACTACTTTCACTTAAGCTATAGGTCAATTACAGATATGGCGTCTTTATCGTTAAAAGTCGCCGTATCTGTTATGAGTGTTTCGTGGCAAAGGAACATCTTAGGATTGTTTCTTCTCAATCAAATTTCTAAATTTCTGGTATTAGCAAGCCATTTCGTCTATTTTCGTGGATTCACCACTAATTTCACTGAAGCAATAGGTCAATTGCAGATTCAGCGTCTTTTCCGATGAAAGTAGCCGTATCTATTTTGAGTCTTTCCTGATAAAGGAACATCTTAGGATTGTTTCCTTGCAATCAAATTTCATATTTATGCTATTTGCAAGCCCTTTGCTCTATTTTTGTGGATTCACCACTACTTGTACTGAAGCTATAGGTCAATTACAGATTTGACGTCTTTTCTGATGAAAGTCGCTGCATCCGTTATGAGTCTTTAGTGACAATGGAATATCTGAGGATTGTTTCTCTGTAATCAAATATCTAAATTTATGCTATTTGCAAGCCCTTTGCTCTATTTTTGTGGATTCACCACTTTTTTCACTGAAGCTAAAGGTCAAATATTGAATTGGCATCTTTATCGATAAAAGTCGCCGCATTTGCTATGAGTGTTTCGTGGCAAAGGAACATCTAGGGATTGTTTCTTTGCAATCAAATTTCATATTTATGCTATTTGCAAGCCCTTTGCTCTATTTTTTTGGATTCACCACTACTTGTACTGAAACTATAGGTCAATTGCAGATTCAGCTTATTTTCCGATGAAAGTCGCCGTATCTATTTTGAGTCTTTCCTGAGAAAGGAACATGTTATGATTGTTTCTTTGCAATCAAGTTTCATATTTATGCTATTTGCAAGCCCTTTTCTCTATTTTTGTGGATTCACCACTATTCTACTGAAGTTATAGGTCAATTACAGATTTGACGTCTTTTCTGATGAAAGTCGCCGCATCCATTATGAGTCTTTAGTGACAATGGAACATCTGAGGATTGTTTCTCTGTAATCAAATATCTAAATTTATGCTATTTGCAAGCCCTTTGCTCTATTTTTGTGGATTCACCACTACTTTCACTGAAGCTCTAGGTCAAATACAGATTTGGCGTCTTATCGATAAAAGTCGCCGCATCTGTTATGAGTATTCGTGGCAAAGGAACATCTAGGGGTTGTTTCTTCGCGATCAAATTTTTAAATCTATGCTATTTGCAAGCTCTTTGCTCTATTTTGGTAGATTCACCACTACTTTCACTTAAGCTATAGGTCAATTACAGATAATATGGCGTCTTTATCGTTAAAAGTCGCCGTATCTGTTATGAGTGTTTCGTGGCAAAGGAACATCTTAGGATTGTTTCTTCTCAATCAAATTTCTAAATTTCTGGTATTAGCAAGCCATTTCGTCTATTTTCGTGGATTCACCACTAATTTCACTGAAGCAATAGGTCAATTGCAGATTCAGCGTCTTTTCCGATGAAAGTTGCCGTATCTATTTTGAGTCTTTCCTGAGAAAGGAACATGTTATGATTGTTTCCTTGCAATCAAATTTCATATTTATGCTATTTACAAGCCCTTTGCTCTATTTTTGTGGATTCACCACTACTTGTACTGAAGCTATAGGTCAATTACAGATTTGACGTTTTTTCTGATGAAAGTCGCTGCATCCGTTATGAGTCTTTAGTGACAATGGAACATCTGAAGATTCTTTCTCTGTAATCAAATATCTAAATTTACGCTATTTGCAAGCCCTTTGCTCTATTTTTGTGGATTCACCACTACTTTCACTGAAGCTATAGGTCAAATACAGATTTGGCGTCTTTATCGATAAAAGTCGCCGTATCTGTTATGAGTGTTTCGTGGCAAAGGAACATCTAGGGGTTGTTTCTTCGCGATCAAATTTTTAAATCTATGCTATTTGCAAGCTCTTTGCTCTATTTTGGTAGATTCACCACTACTTTCACTTAAGCTATAGGTCAATTACAGATATGGCGTCTTTATCGTTAAAAGTCGCCGTATCTGTTATGAGTGTTTCGTGGCAAAGGAACATCTTAGGATTGTTTCTTCTCAATCAAATTTCTAAATTTCTGGTATTAGCAAGCCATTTCGTCTATTTTCGTGGATTCACCACTAATTTCACTGAAGCAATAGGTCAATTGCAGATTCAGCGTCTTTTCCGATGAAAGTCGCCGTATCTATTTTGAGTCTTTCCTGAGAAAGGAACATGTTATGATTGTTTCCTTTAGTCTCTCGTGGCAAAGGAACATCTAGGGATTGTTTCTTTGCAATCAAATTTCATATTTCTGCTATTTGCAAGCCATTTCGTCTATTTTCTTTGATTTACCACTAATTTCACTGAAGCAATTGGTCAATTACAGATTCAGTGTTTTTTCCGATCAAAGTCGCCATATCTGTTATGAGTCTTTAGTGACAATGGAACATCTTAGGATTGTTTCTTTGTAATCAAATGTCTAAATTTATGCTATTTTCAAGCCCTTTGCTCTATTTTTGTGGATTCACCACTACTTTCACTGAAGCTATAATTCAAATACAGATTTGGCGTCTTTATCGATTAAAGTTGCCGTTTCTGTTATGAGTGTTTCGTAGCAAAGGAACATCTAGGGATTGTTTCTTCGCGATCAAATTTCTAACTTTTCGTTATTTGCAAGCCATTTGCTACTTTTGTTGATTCACCACTACTTTCACCGAAGCTATAGGTCAATTACAGATTTGGCGTCTTTTTTGATAAAAGTCGCCGTTTCCGTTATGAGTCTTTAGTGACAATAGAACATCTAAGGATTGTTTCTTTGCAATCAAATTCCTAAATTTATGCTATCTGCAAGCCATTTGGTCTATTTTTGTGCACTCATGACTGCTTTCATTGAAGCTGTAGCTCAATTATAGATTTGGTGTCTTTATCGATAAAAGGCGCCGTATCCGTTATTAGTCTCATATGGTAAAGGAAGATCTTAGGATTGTTTTTTTTTCAATCAAATTTCTAAATTTCTGTTAGTTGCAAGCCATTTGCTACTTTTGTTGATTCACCACTACTTTCACCGAAGCTATAGGTCAATTACAGATTTGGTGTTTTTTTTAATAAAAGTCGCCGGATCCGTTACGAGTCTTTAGTGACAATAGAAGATCTAAGGATTGTTGCTTTGCAATCAAATGTCTAAATTTATGCTATCTGCAAGCCATTTGGTCTATTTTTGTACACTCATGACTGCTTTCATTGAAGCTATAGGTCAAATACAGATTTGGTGTCTTTATCGATAAAATTCGCAGCATCTGTTATTAGTCTTTCGTGGCAAAGGAACATCTAGGGATTGTTTCTTTGCGATGAAATTTCTAAATTTATGCTATATGCAAGCCATTTGCTACTTTTGTTGATTCACTACTACTTTCACTTAAGCTATAGGCCAATTACAGATATGGCGTCTTTATCGTTAAAAGTCGCCGTATCTGTTATGAGTGTTTCGTGGCAAAGGAACATCTTAGGATTGTTTCTTCTCAATCAAATTTCTAAATTTTTGGTATTAGCAAGCCATTTCGTCTATTTTCGTGGATTCACCACTAATTTCACTGAAGCAATAGGTCAATTGCAGGTTCAGCGTCTTTCCCTATGAAAGTCGCCGTATCTATTTTGAGTCTTTCCTGAGAAAGGAACATGTTATGATTGTTTCCTTGCAATCAAATTTCATATTTATGCTATTTGCAAGCCCTTTGCTCTATTTTTGTGGATTCACCACTACTTGTACTGAAGCTATAGGTCAATTACAGATTTAACGTCTTTTCTGATGAAAGTCGCCGCATCCGTTATGAGTCTTTAGTGGCAATGGAACATCTGAGGATTGTTTCTCTGTAATCAAATATCTAAATTTATGCTATTTGCAAGCCCTTTGCTCTATTTTTGTGGATTCACCACTAGTTTCACTGAAGCTATAGGTCAAATACAGATTTGGCGTCTTTATCGATAAAAGTTGCCGTACCTGTTATTAGTCTTTCGTGGCAAAGGAACATCTAGGAATGTTTCTTGCCATCAAATTTCTAAATTTATGCTATTGCAAGCCATTTCGTCTATTTTCGTGGATTCACCACTAATTTCACTGAAACTATAGGTCAATTGCAGATTCAGCGTATTTTCCGATGAAAGTCGCCGTATCTATTTTTAGTCTTTCCTGAGAAAGGAACATGTTATGATTGTTTCTTTGCAATCAAGTTTCATATTTATGCTATTTGCAAGCCCTTTGCTCTATTTTTGTGGATTCACCACTATTCTACTGAAGCTATAGGTCAATTACAGATTTGACGTCTTTTCTGATGAAAGTCGCCGCATTCATTATCAGTCTTTAGTGACAATGGAGCATCTGAGGATTGTTTCTCTGTAATCAAATATCTAAATTTATGCTATTTGCAAGCCCTTTGCTCTATTTTTGTGGATTCACCACTACTTTCACTGAAGCTATAGGTCAAATACAGATTTGGCGTCTTTATCGATAAAAGTCGCCGCATCTGTTATGAGTGTTTCGTGGCAAAGGAACATCTAGGGGTTGTTTCTTCGCGATCAAATTTTTAAATCTATGCTATTTGCAAGCTCTTTGCTCTATTTTGGTAGATTCACCACTACTTTCACTTAAGCTATAGGTCAATTACAGATATGGCGTCTTTATCGTTAAAAGTCGCCGTATCTGTTATGAGTGTTTCGTGGCAAAGGAACGTCTAAGGATTGTTTCTTCTCAATCAAATTTCTAAATTTCTGGTATTAGCAAGCCATTTCGTCTATTTTCGTGGATTCACCGCTAATTTCACTGAAGCAATAGGTCAATTGCAGATTCAGCGTCTTTTCCGATGAAAGTCGCCGTATCTATTTTGAGTCTTTCCTGAGAAAGGAACATGTTATGATTGTTTCCTTGCAATCAAATTTCATATTTATGCTATTTGCAAGCCCTTTGCTCTATTTTTGTGGATTCACCACTACTTGTACTGAAGCTATAGGTCAATTACAGATTTGACGTCTTTATCGTTAAAAGTCGCCATATCTGTCATGCGTTTTTAGTGCCAATTGAACATCTTAGGTTCGTTTCTTTGTAATCAAATGTTTAAATTTATGCTATTTGCAAACCCTTTGCTCTATGTTTGTGGATTCACCACTACTTTCACTGAAGCTATAGGTCAAATACAGATTTGGCGTCTTTATCGATAAAAGTCGCCGTATCTGTTATGAGTGTTTCGTGGCAAAGGAACATCTAGGGGTTGTTTCTTCGCGATCAAATTTTTAAATCTATGCTATTTGCAAGCTCTTTGCTCTATTTTGGTAGATTCACCACTACTTTCACTTAAGCTATAGGTCAATTACAGATATGGCGTCTTTATCGTTAAAAGTCGCCGTATCTGTTATGAGTGTGTTTCGTGGCAAAGGAACATCTTAGGATTGTTTCTTCTCAATCAAATTTCTAAATTTTCTGGTATTAGCAAGCCATTTCGTCTATTTTCGTGGATTCACACTAATTTCACTGAAGCAATAGGTCAATTGCAGATTCAGCGTCTTTTCCGATGAAAGTCGCCGTATCTATTTTGAGTCTTTCCTGAGAAAGGAACATGTTATGATTGTTTCCTTTCAATCAAATCTCATATTTATGCTATTTGCAAGCCCTTTGCTCTATTTTTGTGGATTCACCACTACTTGTACTGAAGCTATAGGTCAATTACAGATTTAACGTCTTTTCTGATGAAAGTCGCCTCATCCGTTATGAGTCTTTAGTGACAATGGAACATCTGAGGATTGTTTCTCTGTAATCAAATATCTAAATTTATGCTATTTGCAAGCCCTTTGCTCTATTTTTGTGGATTCATAACTAGTTTCACTGAAGCTATAGGTCATATACAGATTTGGCGTCTTTATCGATAAAAGTTGCCGTACCTGTTATTAGTCTTTCGTGGCAAAGGAACATCTAGGAATTGTTTCTTGCAATCAAATTTCTAAATTTATGCTATTTGCAAGCCATTTCGTCTATTTTCGTGGATTCACCACTAATTTCACTGAAACTATAGGTCAATTGCAGATTCAGCGTATTTTCCGATGAAAGTCGCCGTATCTATTTTGAGTCTTTCCTGAGAAAGGAACATGTTATGATTGTTTCTTTGCAATCAAGTTTCATATTTATGCTATTTGCAAGCCCTTTGCTCTATTTTTGTGGATTCACCACTATTCTACTGAAGCTATAGGTCAATTACAGATTTTTATCTTTTCTGACGAAAGTTGCCGTATCTGTTACGAGTCTTTAGTGACAATGGAACATCTTAGGATTGTTTCTTTGTAATCAAATATCTAAATTTATGCTATTTGCGAGCCCTTTGCTCTATTTTTGTGGATTCACCACTACTTTCACTGAAGCTATAGGTCAAATACAGATTTGGTGTCTTTATCGATAAAATTCGCCGCATCTGTTATGAGTGTTTAGTGGGAAAGGTACATCTAGGGATTGTTTCTTCGCAATCAAATTTCTAAATTTATGCTATTTGCAAGCCATTTGCTACTTTTGTTGATTCACCACTACTTTCACCGAAGCTATAGGTCAATTACAGATTCAGCGTCTTTTCCCATGAAAGTTGCCATATCTGTTATGAGTCTTTAGTGACAATGGAACATCTTAGGATTGTTTCTTTGTAATCAAATGTCTAAATTTATGCTATTTGTAAGCCCTTTGCTCTATGTTTGTGGATTCACCACTACTTTCCATGAAGCTATAGGTCAATTACAGATTCAGCGTCTTTTCCGATGAAAGTTGCCGTATCTATTTTGGGTCTTTCCTGAGAAAGGAACATGTTATGATTGTTTCTTTGCAATCAAATGTCTAAATTTATGCTATTTGCAAACTGTTTGGACTATTTTTGTGCACTCATGACTCCTTTCATTGAAGCTCTAGCTCAATTACAGATTTCGCGTCTTTATTGATAAAAGTCGCCGTATCCGTTCTTAGTCTCTCGTGGCAAAGGAACATCTAGGGATTGTTTCTTTGCAATCAAATTTCATATTTCTGCTATTTGCAAGCCATTTCGTCTATTTTCTTTGATTTGCCACTAATTTCACTGAAGCAATTGGTCAATTACAGATTCAGTGTTTTTTCCGATGAAAGTCGCCATATCTGTTATGAGTCTTTAGTGACAATGGAACATCTTAGGATTGTTTCTTTGTAATCAAATGTCTAAATTTTTGCTATTTTCAAGCCCTTTGCTCTATTTTTGTGGATTCACCACTACTTTCACTGAAGCTATAATTCAAATACAGATTTGGCGTCTTTATCGATAAAAGTCGCCGTTTCTGTTATGAGTGTTTCGTAGCAAAGGAACATCTAGGGATTGTTTCTTTGCGATCAAATTTCTAAATTTATGCTATATGCAAGCCCGTCGCTCTATTTTGTGGATTCACCACTACTTTCACGGAAGCTATAGGTCAATTACAGATTTTTATCTTTTCTGACGAAAGTTGCCGTATCTGTTACGAGTCTTTAGTGACAATGGAACATCTTAGGATTGTTTCTTTGTAATCAAATATCTAAATTTATGCTATTTGCGAGCCCTTTGCTCTATTTTTGTGGATTCACCACTACTTTCACTGAAGCTATAGGTCAAATACAGATTTGGCGTCTTTATTGATAAAAGTCGCCGCATCTGTTATGAGTGTTTCATGGCGAAGGAACATCTAGGTATTGTTTCTTTGTAATCAAATGTCTATATTTATGCTATTTGCAAGCCCTTTGCTCTATTTTTGTGGATTCACCACTACTTTCACCGAAGCTATAGGTCAATTACAAATAAGGTGTCTTTTTTGATAAAAGTCGCCGGATCCGTTACGAGTCTTTAATGACAATAGAACATCTAAGGATTGTTTCTTTGCAATGAAATGTCTAAATTTATGCTATTTGCAACCCCTTTGCTTTATTTTTGTGAATTCACCACTACTTGTACTGAAGCTATAGGTCAAATACAGATTTGGCCTCTTTTCTGATGAAAGTCGCCGTATCCGTTATGGGTCTTTAGTGACAATGGAACATCTTAGGATTGTTTCTTTGTAATCAAATGTCTAAATTTATGCTATTTGCAAGCCCTTTGCTCTATTTTTGTGGATTCACCACTACTTTCACTGAAGCTATTGGTCAAATACAGATTTTGCGTCTTTATAGATAAAAGTTGCCGTATCTGTTAATAGTCTTTCGTGGCAAAGGAACATCTAGGGATTATTTCTTTGCAATCAAATTTCTAAATTTATGCTATTTGCAATCCCTTTACTCTACTTTTGTTGATTCACCACTACTTTCACTGAAGCTATAGGTCAATTACAGATTTGGCGTCTTTCATAGGATCCACCCCCCCCCTCAGAGATTTGGGGGTACCTAAAAAAAAAGTGTTAAAAAAGCCACGTACCTGGAAGTATTCTTAAACTTAGGGGTACCTGATATGTTTGGGGGTACCTGCATTTTCATTAGTGGGGGCGGGGGCTGTTGTTTTTGTATGAAGTCACCATCCTTGAATTCCTTGAAACCCTTGAAACACCCTTGAAAAGTCAATATTATTTTGGGGACCCTTGAAATGCAAGATTTATACCCTTGAAACCCTTGAAATGCCAAATTTTGTGGCCATCTTCAGCCGCATTTTAACTTTCAGAAATACAAAATTTTTCCCATTGCGTGGGATACAAACATCACAGTGACTTAAAAATGAGAAAACATATTTTTGGAACCCCTGAGACTCAAGGGGATATTCCACACTCATTCTTAGGGGGTTTACCTTTTAACCCGTTAAGTGCCACTGGAATTATATGAGATCGACAGGTCTGGGTGATAGAATGAATTTAAGGGCCCTCATTTACACAAAAATTGAAAATTCAACCTTTCTCCTTTTGTCGACAGATTTCCTTGAAATCTTTGAAAACTAGCAAAGATCAACTAAAAGCCCTAGAAACCCTTGAAAGTTTGTGGTATATAAAAATCTCTTGAAACCCTGGAAAATTATAGTAAAATATGACACCCTTGAATTTGTTGAAAAAGAAGTGCTGGCCGCCATGGAAGTATTTTCCCAGGAATGACAAAAGAGCAAAAAATCCCTTTTTGTATTTTTAACAATAAAAAAATTAAAAAGAGGGTAACTCAAAGTTGGGGGGTTACTTTAGAATTCTAAAAATTTTGGGGATACCAAAATGACTGGGGGTACCTAATTTTTTTGGGGGTACCTGAACCCTGGAGGACCCTATGGTCTTTTCCGATGAAAGTCGCTGTATCTGTTATGAGTGTTTTGTGGCAAAGGAACATCTAGGGATTGTTTCTTCGCGATCAAATTTCTAAATTTATGCTATTTGCAAGCCCTTTACTCTATTTTTGTGGATTCACCACTACTTTCACTGAAGCTATAGGTCAATTACAGATTTGGCGTCTTTTCCGATGAAAGTCGTCGTAATTGTTATGACTCTTTCCTGAGAAAGGAACATCTAGGGATTGTTTTTTTGCAATCAAATGTCTAAATTTATGCTATTTGCAAGCCATTTGGTCAATTTTTGTGCACTCATAACTGCTTTCATTGAAGCTGCCGATGAAAGTCGCCGTATCTGTTATGAGTCTTTTTAATAAGGTCCATGAATTATTTTTACAGATTTTCATTGGACTTTTTCCTGATATTTCTTTAATTTTGTTTTCACACGAAAAGATTCAATTGTCAATAAAACCGATTTTTGAAGAACTTTATGATAATCACAAGTACAGCCGAGAATCGCCGGAAAAACTGTTTCTCTTGAATTTTTCAAGCTGTACTTTATATTTTTTCATGAAATTTTAGACACTGATGCAAAATGGCAATACCTAAAATGTGACAGAGCCCGATTTTCAATAAACATACTTTTCCGGCCGAAAATGCCGTAAATATGCCGGGAAAACCGGTTTTTCGGCATTTCCTCGAGATTTCATAATTTGTGTTTTCTGATTTTTGCTTAAATATGCGCATTAGCTATGTAGTAAGAGAGAATTAGCCGAAAAACCACCCTAACCGGAAAAATTTTGATATAAAGCTGAAATTTTGCACAGAGTCAGGGGAAGTTATAAGGAACTTCATATTAAAAGCCCCACCTTCAGCACCTTGGCATCACGAGTTATGACGTCATAATTCATGATTGCTGCGAGAAAATTTGGTCGAAATTTAAGTTGTTCAAATATAGGCATTTCAATATACTGCTGGAAAGCTTATTGAATACTGAACAATCTTTTTGCTTACAAAAATTCCTAAAAATGTACTGAATGTGAGTAAATTAGGATTAAAGTTATATGATGACATCAGATTGTTTTTTTTCATCATTGTGGTTTTGATTGTTTTGGCTAAAAAATAGATTGTCACATTCGCCAGTACCTTTTTAGAGCAGAGCGCAATGTTGGCAGGATGGATGATCTGTTATGAGATTAGATTTTATGTAACTTGCAATTGTTAAAAAAGCAAGTACCTTACAATGGATTAATTTACGCGATAATTTTATTTCCCGAGTTTTCCTAAAATTCGCAAAATTTAATACTCGCGAAAATTTTTAAATAACTCTGATTTGTTCAAAACTGCGCTCATTAACATACTATCATGAATTTATTATAGACACTGGAAAAACAACGTATAAAACGGTGGAGAGCGAAGCATTGTCTTTCTTTTGTTTAAGAAAACAATCGAGGATCTAGCTTTGTCCGCAAAGGACAACTGTCATGACGGCTCGAAGTTCTCTAATAGACGATATCGGATTTAGATAAATGCAATGCATTCTGGTTTCTAGGGACTCTCAAAGTCATGATAATAGATCAATTATAATAGATTGTAATTCATTTGAGAGTCCCTAGAAACCAGAATGCATTGCATTTATCTAAATCCGATATCGCCTATTTTGAAAAATGATTAATAATCTCTTTTCTAAAAAGTCCTCTATCTGTATTAATAATCTCTTTTCTAAAAATCTTCTATCTTTATCTTTTTGTACTTTTACTCGCCAAAAATTTGGAAATAAATGCTAAAATACTTAACGGATACATGTATTAAATCTGTTGTGACAAAAACATCATCAGACAAGAAAAATCAAACAAAAGGCCTAAAATGACACAGAATTTTAAGTTGGCAATATCTCTCTAACATCTTTCTGAGAAGAGCTAAGATCGACATATATGAGACTTGAGTGTCTTGGCTCACCGTGGTATGAAAATATTTTGGAGGCTCGTGGTGGTATGAGGTTAAATTTTGAAAATTTCTGGTGTCAACATTCAATTTTTCATACATAGCATGTTTTTCGTATCTTTCTTGCAACTTGAAACGTCATAACGACACGTAATTAGCAACCATTTTGATGCGTTCGCCTTTCTAAGGAAAACTTAATTTTCATTTGGGAATTGGAATGACTGTGTTAAGATGAGAAAAATGATTAGAATGTTACGAAAAATCGTTTAATGAAGGAAGGAGAGTGAACCATAATGTCATTACTGCGGACAAGGCTAGAACATGAGAAATCAATGAAAATATAGCTCGTTGGTTATCCAGTGTCTATAATAAATTCTTGATACTATTCAATTAGATAAGTTTTCGTTGATGTTTTCCGTGTCGTTTACACGAAATCAGTACAGAAAGTTCATTCGAAACCTATGCTTTATAAAATTTGAACGAAATCCGTTCTTTTTGGAAGTTTTTTCTTTTGTTTCAATTTTCAGTTGGACGATATTGATCAATGCGATTCAAAAACGTTATCAAGTTTAACCGAAGCTGGCACGATAAGATAAAGAACTTCAACGGAAAGTTGTTTGGATTTTGTCCTTCCCGAAAGATTCAATTCATCGATTCCATAATCCTAGCAAACAGGTATGTGTCACGTGTCACAGGAAAAAGTATTCACGAAATAATTACCCCCAGTGCTATTTCCCGGAAGTAAGAACTCCCAATACATATTTTTTAGGCTCAAAACTGAAAGAATTTTAGAATTTGAGCCTCTATTATATCTATATATTCATGTTATTCATGACGTAATCTTTTATACGGAAGTACCCGAGATAACCCGGAACTAGTGGCAAAATAACAAAAGACTAGTGGCAAATTTTGCCACTAGTTCCGGATTATTTTGTGTGCTTCCGTATAAAAGATTACATCATGAATATCATGAATTAATAGCCGTAGTTTGTATGTCTCTTTTCTGTTTTTTTTGTCTGTGTGTCACTTTCGATTTCGCAAGCAATGTTTTGTTCTCGATGATTTTGTTTTGATTGACAGATTGGATAGAGCCTGGTTTAGACTTTATTCAGTCTTTGTTTTGAAATTTAAGGCCCATCTACATCTCGTACTTTTAATTTCTGCCCAGCTTTGCCCGATCCTGTTTTTCTCTTTTCTTTTGTTCGAAATATTTTCGAATTCTTTTCAAAACAAATTAAGTTTTTTTTATAGAAAAGAACATTTCAAATGTAAATCAAAACATGAAAATTAAAAAGTTTGTCGAACAATAACAGCATTCAAAGGGCGATTAAAAGCAAGAGAAGAAATTAGTCTATCTTTTTCTTCATATAAAAACATTCAAGTGGTTGATACTGTTAAAAACTGTGTACGTCATTTTACATGTTTAAATTCGAAAAGCTATGTCAAGGGTTTAAAAAAAGCAATTTAGAATTGACTTATTTATCTTTTTAAATCTGATAAAAACAAAAACTTTTTTATAAATAACGAGATTGCTCACGGGAATTTTTTGACCCGCATTTCGCGCGATCGTGTTTAATCGCCCGCGCGTGTACGCTCTGTAAATTCTGTCTGCTGTATATGGGTACTATTTGCAAGAAAAAGCTCCTCTCCTCAATCTTTTGAGACTTTAAGGAGATTGGAGAGTGTCCTAACCCCCCAAATAGCAGGGTTTACAGCCCGTTTGCAGCAGTCCCACTAAAGAGTCCTGTAAATCCCCTGAGAATCGGCCATCGGCTCCCGCCCGCATGTTGAAAATGATCTAAAATCATTTGTTTAAGAAGTTAATACCTTGACGGGTAAATAAAGTTATACAGGTCATGGCACAAATAAAGATATGGTATCTTTTATTATTATTCTAAATTCTCTACATCTTGAGTGGCCGAGTGAGTAAGGCGGTGGATTGGTATGTTATTTTTGAGAGTTCGAATCCTTATACGGTGCGTTGAAGTTTGTCAGCATTGACCAACCTTTTTCTGGTTTATGAGGTCTTATTGATATTTTTGGAAATTCCCGTTATATTTTTAAGAAACAAAAATTTTATAAGTAGTGTCACCTCGGTGCAGTTTGACTCAAGTACAGTATTTCAAAATGGATCAGGTTGGTTAGTGGGTGGAGAGTCAAGAGTCAAGAGTTATGACTTTCTCTTCTCTTGAAAATCCAGTATTCCAAAACTTTGAACTAAAAAAAGTGCATACACGTTTTTTTTTTTATAAGAACGACAAAAAATTTTGAAGCCTTCGGATGTTCTTAGTTTTTTGGATTTGAAGCCTAAAAATGTTCTTAAAATGTTCTTATTTTCAGTATTTTTTGAGCACTTTAATGTAATTTCTTAAGAGATTGCATGTTTTTCAGTCTCCAAAGCCTTAGTATGTTCTTAGAATGTTCTTAAATTTTTGGGCCTCGAAGCCTTATGTTCTTATATAGGTAGTTTGTTCTTATAAAAAAAAAAACGTGTACAAATCGACTTTCGTCTTTTTTTATTATCTTACAAACACTTTTTTCGAAACCACAAGTGAAAAGAAACGCAGATAAAAATGATTGACAGGTCTAAAAAATGATTGTCAGGTGAAAAAGATCTCCGGGGAAGGGTTAGAGTCACACTTAGATATCTTTTTATTCATTTGATCATTTTTTAAGCCAGCTTTAACATCCAAAGGACTTTTAGTGCGTTCAGCTACAGCCTAACTGGCGTGCGACGCCGGATACCGGCTAGTATTATGTAATACACCTATTTCCTATTAGCAGATTCATGCAAAAGTCACGAAAAAACGTCGAGTAAACAAACTTTTGATTGGCGGAGGCATGCAAAGATTACCTCATACTCTGGACGTTTTGAAAAATATGCTTGTATATGCAATATTTCAGCCAATCAGAGACTTTCTCGACGTTTTTCGTGACTTTTTTACATGAATCCGCTAATAGGAAACACGTGTATTCTCATTATGTAACTGTGTACGAGCAAACAAAATTTCCAAAAATCTAAAATAATTAAAAAAATGCTCTGGCTGGCGTGAATTGGAACTTTTTAAACCAAGTATATTCTACATCTATAAAGAATACTAAACAAATTAAAAAATCACCGAAGATAAAATTACAAAATTAATTTTTAATGTTACATTTTTTGAAATATTTCAGTAGGGAAGGGTCAGAAAATCCGTAAAATCAATCTAACGGATACCAATAAACAAAATACCACAACTGTAAGCCATTAACATGCTATCATATCATCAACAAGTCTCTCAAAATGTGAACTTACATCTCAAATTTAGAAATTAAATTGTTTTTTTTATTTGCAGCTAATTGCAATAGATTCATTGCAATAGATTGAACTCATTATTAATGGGCGAAATCAGAAGATAAATTTCATTGTTGGAATGAAATAAAATATACATAATTTGAGGTGTGGTGTCCTCTGTCATTTCAGTTACATAAAATTGAGTACATTTTCTCGATAAGCATACTAATAAATAATGGACTTCTGGTATCTTCTTCCAAAATCACAAAATCTCCATCTTTGGTCATCATTGGAGACTCTGTTATTTTGTCATCAATTATGATTCTGATTGTGTTGTTGAATGTGAACGGTAGTTGCTTGAAATCAAATTTCGTTTCTCTGTAAAAGAATATGATATGAATCTGATTATCTCCTCCTATATCTTTTATGTGGTTTGTTATACCCGTGACATTTTTCTGAAGTTCTAAAATAGGGTACATTCGACCCGTATTGTGTAGTGTACCATGGCGTAATAATAATTGGTGCCTATTGCTATTGGCGTCATACCCACATGTAGTGTCGTGTTAACAAAAAAATCATTTAAGAATTCGACCGCAAATAAAACTTCTGGGCTTGACTTGTCTTGATTCCATTCAAATGCTTGCCAAATGAATAGATTTGTGCTGTTTGATAATTTGCATTTATCTTTTATGCTTCCAGCATACCTCTCGTGCCAATCGTGATGAGGGTTATTTGCGAGATCGATTAAGATGCGATGTATGTGAGGATTGAAAAGTGAGTTGTAGAGATCTGCATGAATGACATTCTGATTGTCCAGCCATTTCTTACCCTCATGGCAAAGTAAAGAATTTGTCAGGCATATTATAATAATATTGTGTTTTTGTTTTATTGCTTTCAGTTTGTTCCAAAGTTAGATGCTGTTTTCAAACTTCTCTTTGATTGTATAGATACAAAAAATAGTGTCTGTTCGACTTGATCGTTACTGTGAGGTATATCTGACAAAAGATTGATAATATCTTTATCATCTATGCTTGCTGTAGCCATCCACTTTGTCTCGAGAAATCGAACGTAGTTTTCTTCTGCCTGGTGAATACAAAGGTTTTGAATGGGTGAGTAAATCCATACTTCAAAACAGCTCATTTCAAACAAAGACTTGATAAAGTATCTCAGCTGCATTGTTGGGTTTTCAAAAAACCTCTCAATCGCGTGATCACCATTTAAGCCCTGGTCAACGTCAATATGAGGGATGATGGTGATATTTTTTCGTTTATTACATAACATTGATCCACTAGTTGAAATTGACATCACAATAATGAGATATGTGAAGTTGACCATGATTGCTTGAATGTGGATTGTTATGTTGAAGATGACCTTCTCAGTATCCGTTCGTTATGAGAATGAGAAAATGTGCAAAAGACAAGACATTTATAAACATATGAAACTCAGAGTTACGTATTGATTTGTTTGAAGTAAAACTTTTTATCTGATTATTCATTTCCAGATTGTAAATACAGATTGATATTTTTTAGGGAATTATGATTTGGTATTATTAGAAAAGCGTCTTAAAAACTACACATATAAAATGCTATTAAATTCAATCTTAAAAACCTCTAGCATTTTATCAAATGTTACGTAATCATCGTTTTTGTTTGTAAAAGGTTAATCGATTTTCAGACTGTCATTTTTACTACAGTCTGGTTTGTGAAAATGTAGCCAAAAAATCTGGCTTGGACTCTTTCCTGTTATACTGTTGGAGAGAGACCCAGATAATATCCACACACCCCTTTTCATAATGTTATGAAGTGCTACAGTTACAATTTTTTTGTTGAAAAATGTTCACCTTTTCAATGCCCAAAACATGACCGATTCGGATTTTTGAGAAAGTTTTTTTTCGGCCGAAAATGCCAGAAATATGCTGGAAATCATCGTTTTTGCAGATTTTCATTGGATTTTTTCCTTATATTTCTATGTTTTTCACACAAAAACATTATTGATAACAATGCTCACCATCAAGCATGATTCAATTGTCAATAAAACTGATTTTTGCAACCAGAACTTCCTATTTATTTTTTCCCTACAACCCTTCCCTCTCCCCCCATCAACAATCAATGATGAATTTATTGCGTTAAGTGTATTTTCGCTAAACGCTATATTTTTCTGACTGATTTTTTTCATTTTTCTTTTCGCATTGCTACAGTAACGAAGCACTTACGTTTTCTAAGTTTTGAAAACGAAAGTACTTCATAGCTCGACATAGCAAAATTTTCAGACCATGCTTCTGACCTTTTTCTTAATCAGCATAAAATTTCTGATCGATTGGTATATAATATGCAGGGTTTTAAGCTCAAAAAATATTTTTCTTAGCCTAGCAGAGCCTAAGAGCCCATGTGACGAAAGAAAATTTTGAATCCGCCATTATGGATTTCGAAATTCATGTAGAAAATAAATTTTTCTGAATTTTATTATTTGAACGGCAGGCAAGACCCTCCGAAAATTTCAAGTAAATCAAGTAAGCCAATCAAATGTTACAGCCACGCAAATCTGGAACCAAAAGTAGTAATTTCAAAAAATCGAAATCGAAAGTGCTTCATATCTCCAGATAACGAAATTTTCAGACCATGATTCTGACCTTTTTCTCAATCAGCATAAAATTTGTGATCGATTGGTATATAATATGTCTATGTTTAAAGTCAAAGAAAAATTTTTTCAAGCAAGAGGGCTAAAAAGGGTTGAAAATCTAAAATCCGCCATTATGGAAATCTGAGCCTGATCCAAATAACGCCACACACGTTTTCTGACTCTCCAAGGACTATACTTTCATGATCAAAAGAAAAAATGACTATACGCCGATGCGCATACGGGACCTAGCTCAGCCCCTAGAGTATTGGGAACGTTATTTAGAGATATGTGGTGCGAAGGTAAAGCATTCGGCTACTGTGCTCAAAGTTGTGTGTTCGATCCCTGTTCGGGTCATACCAAATACTTCGTACTTAGTAATTTAGTACAAAATGGTACTTGACACCTCCCTGCTGAAC
Source organism: Clytia hemisphaerica (assembly GCF_902728285.1). Lineage (NCBI taxonomy): Eukaryota > Metazoa > Cnidaria > Hydrozoa > Leptothecata > Clytiidae > Clytia > Clytia hemisphaerica. The sequence goes on along the minus strand of NW_027103940.1, from coordinate 43,456 downwards.
TCTCAACGAATAAGAGAAGAATCAAGGGTAAAACATCTACCTTCAGCTTAATGCTATTGAAAGGTTAGCCTTTAGAACGCCTCCGACTTCGGTCGCAAGAGGACTTAGGGATACACCAGGACTGAAATTGTTTACATTTTTATCTTTTAGGTCGCCATTAAAGTCATTGGCGCAGATCACGTAAACGATGACTTGTGTAATGAGTGTGAATGTTTTTCCGCCGTCCAAGGATCAAAACACATTGTACGTATTATTTGAATCTTTCGATGAACGTTTTCACGCCCGGACTTTCTTTCCCCCGACTGTGCCAAACATTTTCCTCCGAAAGGTTGCCTTGACAGGTAGGGGAAAGCCTGTTGGAGAAAAAAGCCTTCGGGAAACGTCCATTGGAGGTTTATTGGTCGAGAAATATCCGTCGGGGAACTATCCTGCTACCATTGTAACTTTTTCCCTTTCTTCATTCTAATTGAAGATATTTTCAGTCCTTTGTCTAGATATAAATAGCCTTTTATTGTACACAACGTTAGGACCTCCGACCCTAGGACCTTGAAAATAGATTGCCACCACCCCCTTGCCCGAGTTTGGTATCGGATCCCCCTTGGTCGGCTGTACCATTCTAAATTTTTATTCGGATTTGGGATGAACAATAAATGAGCTTTTAAGCACAGTGAAATAAAACAAAAATTGCTCTAAAATCTGCAAGTTCTGGTGAACTTTGCAGATTTTAGGCTATTATCATCACGCCTGATCAATCCATTTTAGAGCAGAGCGGCGTGTCGGGCGCTTAGATGATTTGTTAGTGTAAGGAAATTACAAAAATCATGCCTTTTACATATTTTGTTTCTTTCCATTATTTCAGGTAAAGTTTATAGATGTGTTTGTTGGTGCAAGTGGTAGTGCCTATTTGATAATGGAGCTCTGTTCAGCTGGTGATCTACGGGCTCCATTAAATAAAGGTCGTCTATATAATGAGGATCAAACCAAGATGGCATTACGTGATATTTGTATCGGGTTACGGTACTGCTTTGAGAAAGGCATAGTGCACCGGTATGCTTTATTTTTCATATTCTGAAACGTAGATCTATATACTTTCTTTCAGTTAAAAGATGATCAAACACACTTTACATGTTTTTTATAAGAACATAAGGCTTTGATGGCTAAAATATTAAGAAAGTTAAGAAATTAATCTTAAGGTTTCACGGACTCTAAAACACTCTCAAAATGGAAAAATTACTATTTTAAAAAACTATTTTAGGCTTTAAACTTAAAAAGTTAAAAATATCAAAAGACAAATATTTTGATGCACTTATACTAAATTTTTTTTTTTTATAAGAATGTTTTTTTTCCAATTCATCATGAATATTCTTAACTTTTTGGGAAAAATTATTCTGGTCCAAATCCAGTCCAAATCTAGCATGTAGTACTCTTAGGTTCCAAATAAACGGGCCCCCCCGCTTGTTAATTTTTCGAAAATTTTCCAACCCCCCCCCGGACCTTATTAGGACCCCCCCGTTTATTAATCTCGAAGAATATTTTCAGCTGTCAAAGAGAAGGTCCCTTATTTTGCTCTAAATAGCGTGATTTTAGCCTATTTTTACCTTATTTTTGGGTTTCAGAAGTACAATTTCCAACCCCCCCCGGCAATTAGGTCCCCCCGTTTATTAAAATCTAGAAAATTTTCCAACCCCCCCGTTTATTCGAACCCCCCCGTTTATTTGGAACCTAAGAGTACATACCTCAAGCAAAAAATCGACTTTTTTGTCGTAGAACCTTTAAGCATTGCTGGGGAATAATTGGCAATTTAATAGCAAAATGCTCCAAAAATAATGGCATTTTTAGCTTCATTTGCCAAATTCCATGATGCCAGTATTCTTACGATATTCTTAATTATTTGGCCAATTTCATCATAAATATTCTTATAAAGTATATTCTTATAAAAAACGTGTAGTCTTTCTATATTAAGCTGACAGACTGGCGAGATGATGATGATAATTTCAGATGAGATGGAGTTTTTATAAGATACTATAATAATTGGTCATTTGAAGTAATAAAAATGACGCGTTCTTTAGAAAAAGTAAGAAAATTGTTTTATTACTGGTTAACAACCAACCAAATCAAATAAGAGCTTGTAAAAACTCCATCTCGTCCCGATAATTCGCCATCTCTCGAAAAACTAATTGTAATTAATAAATCTCTATTTTAATTTTAATTTGATTATTCAATGTATTAAATTTTTTTAGTGACCTGAAACCCGCCAATATCTTACGGGGGGATGACGGTAATGTCAAGATTACAGGTAAACAATTTTTATTAACAACATTATTAGAATACACGGGTTGCAAAATTATAGCAGTACAGTCAAAACATGTGATTACTCGAAAAAATTTATGAGTACTTTTTTCGGGAGTAATTTTTCCTGTGGCACTGAGACATATTGAATTTTTCTGTTTCAGATTTTGGGCTAGCATACAAAATAAAACACGGTGAAATGATTTCTGACTTCTGGGGGACACCCGTTTACAATGCACCAGAGGTTGAACGGGGCGATCCGAGGTTGTACTACCCGCCAACAGAGCTCTACGATCCTACCAAAAGCGACACATGGAGTTTGTAAGTTTTTTCTTAAAATTTTTTCTCTTAAAAATCTCAAATTCTAGTTATCCACTGACAATAAATTTAGGAAGAGTCTCTATCGGAAAAATATGAACAAAGCCACTTACTGTAGGCAAAAAAAAAGACTGTTTCAGTAATCCCTCTAACGCGATCATTTATTTACAGATTCTCGCAATAATTCAGCATGACCGCATTTCCAGATTTTCATACTCACTAATAACCTCTTAGTTTACAAACGTGTGGTGTTCTCATTTCCACTAAATTCCGGGGTTAGAAAACGCCGATAATTAAAGAATTGTTTAATTCATTACACACCTTTAGAGCATGCGGTGCTTACAGAATGGAGAATCTTTTAAATGAAAGTTTGTAAACGTTGTACCAGCTACGTCTTTAACGATACGATTACAAACACGTGCTAAAACTAACTTATGAAAAATTGAAATGACATTTTACACAAAGGTTTAATGTTTTTTTAAACCGTCATTTCCGCACCAAGATTTTCGTCATTTTTCAAGAATTTTTCTTCTATTTCTCCCGGGAGAACAAGCATGAGGTTGCAAACGGTTTGTTTCTAAAGGTATGGAATATATCGTCTTTGCTCACGAAACTAGGTAACATTTCTGAAGCTCATTTTTCAAATACCCGAAGTCCTGTCTTTTTTTCCGCTAGAAAAGTTGCAAAGGAATCTTAGTGCAGAAATGGGAAACTTAATACAAAACGACGGAACAAGTCCATTTCACTGTTTTTTTAGGGGTGTAATTATGTATGAACTCCTAACAGGGGATCTACCCTTCGAAAGCTCCAAGGAAATTGTCAAGTGTGACCGACCACCCGCATTACCTAGCCACCTGAACGTTTCACTCTGTAAGTATTTCTGATATTTCTGTTTACACGTTTTTTATAAGAACGTCAAAAACTTTTAAAGGCAAAAATTTTAAAACTGAAAATGTTCTCATTTCTACCCCCTTTCGGGCATTTTTTGCCCATTTTTTTAAGAAACCCGGATGTTTAAAAGCCCGTAAAACCGTAAAATGTTTTTAACTTCTTGATATTTTGGTCGTCGAAGCCTTACGTTCTTATATAGTTTGTTCAATTAGTGATCGATTGGTATATAATATGTCTATGTTTAAAGTTAAAAAAAAATTTTATCAAGCAAGAGGGCTAAAAAGGGTTGAAAATCTAAAATCCGCCATTATGGAAATTTGTGCCTGATCTAAATAACGCCACACACGTTTTCTGACTCTTCAAGGACTATACTTTCATGATCAAAAGAAAAAATGACTATACGCCGATGCACATATGGGACCTAACTCAGCCCCTAGAGTAATTGGCATGTTTTCAAAATTTTCTTGAATCTACATCTTAACTTTCGTTTTCTTTAGCGTGTCGAGATTTCTTGGAGTGCATGTTACAGCCAAATCCAAGGCTTCGTTCATCCCTCGACGAATTGTTAGGCCACCCATGGCTCACAAATCAGGTAATTCAAATCGTATTTAAATCGTTCGATTTTTGAATGAAATACGTTATTTGAAACTGAAGACATCTGCATCTTGTAAGAATGAAATTCATGAAAAAAGACTATTAATTAAGAAATGATATTATTTCTAGAATAGAGTCTACTTCTGGCTGCTGAACTGTGCTTTCTAATAATTTTTGATGACAAGTCCAGTGAAGTAGACTAGGAGCATTTGACAAGTTTGCCATTTTGAAAAAAGATTTTTTAAATCCAAATAACAAAATACTTTAATGGGATAAATTTTCGCGGGGATTAATTTTCGCGGTTGAGCTCATCCGCGAAATTTTAAGATTTTGCGGGGATTAATTTTCGCGGATGAGGGATTTCCTGATTTTTCGCGGGGATTTAATTTGTGGACTCCGGGCTATATTATTTCTTGAAAATCCAGCCATCAAACTTTATACTTTTTGTGGGTCATTCAGTACTAGACTACAAGACTAACCATTTTACATGTATAAAGTTTGCTACAAAATTTTCCGAATAAGCGGAGAAAACATTTGACCCACTAACAACATTTTCTAAATTCCAAAGTATTCTTAATTTTAATAGGGAACACAGTGCAGTCGTCCTAAAAGAAAACATGATAAAAAGAAGAAACGACGAGGTGGCAAACGCAAAAGACCCACGGTTTCAGAGCCAACAACAGATAGCGTTGACAGAAAAAGAAAAAGGACTGAACAAACACTTTCAATGTCGACAACTAACAACAGCGACATTGATTTAATTGTTCCGAATGCTAAAAAAGTCTGCCATTCACCTTCGTATGGTGGTGTGAGCAGCCAAACATCTTCGCCAAACAAAAACTCGAATTTTACCGAGGTCTACAATACATGTGTCGAGAGCAACAATAAAAGACCTCGATTCGCGGACTATATCAATTTAGTTTCCCCCGTTTCAAGCAATTCCGAACCCGACCCGGAAATGTTATTGTATCCCTATGATCCCATATTTTTCGTCCCAACTTTAAAAAACATGATCAATAATTCAATAATTCAATAAATCAATAAATTTAGAAATATATAACACTTAGTATACAAATATTGCTTCGCTTCAGTTTAATTTTTGGATATAATAGCAGTAGAGTGAGCCATAGAAACCAATAAATGAAAACATAGGTATTTCAAGTTCTGTCTGGTAAAATCTTGGTGATCAATGTCAACTGGATAAGTTCAGAGTAGAAAAGTCGGTAGAAAAGACAGAAAAAAAGCCATTATTTAATTTAGATGACCTAATCTAAGCTACTCATTCGTGTTGAAAGTGACCGGGGATCGAACCTTTGAATTGCAAGGGAAATGATCTACCGACTACCATACTAGAATAGGACAGAGATAGGGCCTTCATAGCGTCACATAGTTATACCCCCTTTACTTGTCCATTTTTTATTTTACTTTACGAATTGCGATATTATATAGAACAGATTTTGTGGTATGCACAGAAAGGATGATTTGTTATGAGATTAAGGAAAAACCCAAGAGTAAATCCTCCCAGATCGAAATAATCGATGAAATCAAGCTGAGGGCCTGAAATTGACATTCTCGCTCGAACTTCAATTTTCGAAAAATGGTAAATTAGCCAAAAGTGCAAATATATTATGGCACGGATTGTCTCAGAAACTGAAAAATGCCAAATTCTGCTCAGCGGGGGGTCTAATTTCAAGTTTCAAGCAATTTTTTGGGCTCAAAATCCCCCTTTCGTCAATTTTAGGGGCTAAAACTTGAAAAAAAGTCAAAATTTTCTGAAATTTTCACCTTTTTGAATTTTCGTAAATTGCACCTTTTCAAAAAGTTAAATATTTCACAAAAAATTTATTTTGACCTAATGAAAATGCCTCAAAATGGTCGGAAAAGGGTTATTTTTCACATTTAAGGGGTTTTCTCCTAATTTTAGACCCCCCGCAGAGCAGAAATCGGCATTTTTAATTTTCAAAGACAATCAGGCACAAAATACTGGCACAAAAGGGAAATTCACCGGGGTGTTTTGAAACCACAATCGATTTGTAAGTGCTCTAAAGTAGGTTCGAAGGGTAGAGTTTTAACTCTGAGTTTTAACGCTAGACTTAAGACTTAGGACCTTAGGATCTGAGGATCCAAAAGTTAAAAAATGGTCCAGTAGGGCTTGAAATATAGCCTAGAAACCAATAAATCCCTCCCAGATCGAAATAATCGATGAAATCAAGTTGAGGGCCTGAAATTGACATTCTCGCTCGAACTTCAATTTTCGAAAAATGGTAAATTAGCCAAAAGTGCAAATATATTATGGCACGGATTGTCTCAGAAACTGAAAATGCCAAATTCTGCTCAGCGGGGGGTCTAATTTCAAGTTTCAAGCATTTTTTGGGCTCAAAATCCCCCTTTCGTCAATTTTAGGGGCTAAAACTTGAAAAAAAAAAAAAAGTTAAAATTTCTGAAATTTTCACCTTTTCGACTTTTCGTAAATTGCACCTTTTCAAAAAGTTAAAATATTTCACAAAAAATTTATTTTGACCTAATGAAAATGCCTCAAAATGGTCGGAAAAGGGTTATTTTTCACATTTAAGGGGTTTTCTCCTAATTTTAGACCCCCCGCAGAGCAGAAATCGGCATTTTTAATTTTCAAAGACAATCAGGCACAAAATACTTGGCACAAAAGGGAAATTCACCGGGGTGTTTTGAAACCACAATCGATTTGTAAGTGCTCTAAAGTAGGTTCGAAGGGTAGAGTTTTAACTCTGAGTTTTAACGCTAGACTTAAGACTTAGGACCTTAGGATCTGAGGATCCAAAAGTTAAAAAATGGTCCAGTAGGGCTTGAAATATAGCCTAGAAACCAATAAATCCCTCCCAGATCGAAATAATCGATGAAATCAAGCTGGATGAAATCAAGCTGAGGGCCTGAAATTGACATTCTCGCTCGAACTTCAATTTTCGAAAAATGGTAAATTAGCCAAAAGTGCAAATATATTATGGCACGGATTGTCTCAGAAACTGAAAAATGCCAAATTCTGCTCAGCGGGGGGTCTAATTTCAAGTTTCAAGCAATTTTTTGGGCTCAAAATCCCCCTTTCGTCAATTTTAGGGGCTAAAACTTGAAAAAAAGTCAAAATTTTCTGAAATTTTCACCTTTTTGACTTTTCGTAAATTGCACCTTTTCAAAAAGTTAAATATTCACAAAAAATTGATTTTGACCTGATGAAAATGCCTCAAAATGGTCGGAAAAGGGTTATTTTCACACATTAAGGGGTTTTCTCCTAATTTTAGACCCCCCGCAGAGCAGAAATCGGCATTTTTAATTTTCAAAGACAATCAGGCACAAAATACTTGGCACAAAAGGGAATTCACCGGGGTGTTTGAAACCACAATCGATTTGTAAGTGCTCTAAAGTAGGTTCGAAGGGTAGAGTTTTAACTCTGAGTTTTAACGCTAGACTTAAGACTTAGGACCTTAGGATCTGAGGATCCAAAAGTTAAAAATAGTCCAGTAGGGCTTGAAATATAGCCTAGAAACCAGTATAAATCCCTCCCAGATCGAAATAATCGATGAAATCAAGTGAGGGCCTGAAATTGACATTCTCGCTCGAACTTCAATTTTCGAAAAATGGTAAATTAGCCAAAAGTGCAAATATATTATGGCACGGATTGTCTCAGAAACTGAAAAATGCCAAATTCTGCTCAGCGGGGGTCTAATTTCAAGTTTCAAGCAATTTTTGGGCTCAAAATCCCCCTTTCGTCAATTTTAGGGCTAAAACTTGAAAAAAAGTCAAAATTTTCTGAAATTTTCACCTTTTCGACTTCGTAAATTGCACCTTTTCAAAAAGTTAAATATTTCACAAAAAATTGATTTTGACCTAATGAAATGCCTCAAAATGGTCGGAAAAGGGTTATTTTTCACAATAAGGGGTTTTCTCCTAATTTTAGACCCCCCGCAGAGCAGAAATCGGCATTTTTAATTTTCAAAGACAATCAGGGACAAAATACTTGGCACAAAAGGGAAATTCACCGGGGTGTTTTGAAACCACAATCGATTTGTAAGTGCTCTAAAGTAGGTTCGAAGGGTAGAGTTTTAACTCTGAGTTTTAACGCTAGACTTAAGACTTAGGACCTTAGGATCTGAGGATCCAAAAGTTTAAAATGGTCCAGTAGGGCTTGAAATATAGCCTAGAAACCAATAAATCCCTCCCAGATCGAAATAATCGATGAAATCAAGTTGAGGGCCTGAAATTGACATTCTCGCTCGAACTTCAATTTTCGAAAAATGGTAAATTAGCCAAAAGTGCAAATATATTATGGCACGGATTGTCTCAGAAACTGAAAAATGCCAAATTCTGCTCAGCGGGGGGTCTAATTTCAAGTTTCAAGCAATTTTTTGGGCTCAAAATCCCCCTTTCGTCAATTTTAGGGGCTAAAACTTGAAAAAAAAGTAAAATTTTCTGAAATTTTCACCTTTTTGAATTTTCGTAAATTGCACCTTTTCAAAAAGTTAAATATTTCACAAAAAATTGATTTTGACCTGATGAAAATGCCTCAAAATGGTCGGAAAAGGGTTATTTTTCACAATTAAGGGGTTTTCTCCTAATTTTAGACCCCCCGCAGAGCAGAAATCGGCATTTTTAATTTTCAAAGACAATCAGGCACAAAAACTTGGCACAAAAGGGAAATTCACCGGGGTGTTTTGAAACCACAATCGATTTGTAAGTGCTCTAAAGTAGGTTCGAAGGGTAGAGTTTTAACTCTGAGTTTTAACGCTAGACTTAAGACTTAGGACCTTAGGATCTGAGGATCCAAAAGTTTAAAAAATGGTCCAGTAGGGCTTGTTGAAATATAGCCTAGAAACCAGTAAATCCCTCCCAGATCGAAATAATCGATGAAATCAAGCTGAGGGCCTGAAATTGACATTCTCGCTCGAACTTCAATTTTCGAAAAAATGGTAAATTAGCCAAAAGTGCAAATATATTATGGCACGGATTGTCTCAGAAACTGAAAAATGCCAAATTCTGCTCAGCGGGGGGTCTAATTTCAAGTTTCAAGCAATTTTTGGCTCAAAATCCCCTTTCGTCATTTTAGGAGCTAAAACTTGAAAAAAAGTCAAAATTTTCTGAAATTTTCACCTTTTTGAATTTTCGTAAATTGCACCTTTTCAAAAAGTTAAATATTTCACAAAAAATTTATTTTGACTACCTGATGAAAATGCCTCAAAATGGTCGGAAAAGGGTTATTTTTCACAATTAAGGGGTTTTCTCCTAATTTTAGACCCCCGCAGAGCAGAAATCGGCATTTTTAATTTTCAAAGACAATCAGGCACAAAATACTTGGCACAAAAGGGAAATTCACCGGGGTGTTTTGAAACCACAATCGATTTGTAAGTGCTCTAAAGTAGGTTCGAAGGGTAGAGTTTTAACTCTGAGTTTTAACGCTAGACTTAAGACTTAGGACCTTAGGATCTGAGGATCCAAAAGTTCAAAAATGGTCCAGTAGGGCTTGAAATATAGCCTAGAAACCAATAAATCCCTCCCAGATCGAAATAATCGATGAAATCAAGTTGAGGGCCTAAAATTGACATTCTCGCTCGAACTTCAATTTTCGAAAAATGGTAAATTAGCCAAAAGTGCAAATATATTATGGCACGGATTGTCTCAGAAACTGAAAAATGCCAAATTCTGCTCAGCGGGGGGTCTAATTTCAAGTTTCAAGCCATTTTTTGGGCTCAAAATCCCCCTTTCGTCAATTTTAGGGGCTAAAACTTGAAAAAAAGTCAAAATTTTCTGAAATTTTCACCTTTTCGACTTTTCGTAAATTGCACCTTTTCAAAAAGTTAAATCTTTCACAAAAAAATTGAGTTTGACCTAATGAAAATGCCTCAAAATGGTTGGAAAAGGGTTATTTTTCACATTTAAGGGGTTTTCTCCTAATTTTAGACCCCCCGCAGAGCAGAAATCGGCATTTTTAATTTTCAAAGACAATCAGGCACAAAATACTTGGCACAAAAGGGAAATTCACCGGGGTGTTTTGAAACCACAATCGATTTGTAAGTGCTCTAAAGTAGGTTCGAAGGGTAGAGTTTTAACTCTGAGTTTTAACGCTAGACTTAAGACTTAGGACCTTAGGATCTGAGGATCCAAAAGTTCAAAAATGGTCCAGTAGGGCTTGAAATATAGCCTAGAAACCAGTAAATCCCTCCCAGATCGAAATAATCGATGAAATCAAGCTGAGGGCCTGAAATTGACATTCTCGCTCGAACTTCAATTTTCGAAAAATGGTAAATTAGCCAAAAGTGCAAATATATTATGGCACGGATTGTCTCAGAAACTGAAAAATGCCAAATTCTGCTCAGCGGGGGGTCTAATTTCAAGTTTCAAGCAATTTTTTGGGCTCAAAATCCCCCTTTCGTCAATTTTAGGGCTAAAACTTGAAAAAAAGTTAAAATTTTCTGAAATTTTCACCTTTTCGACTTTTCGTAAATTGCACCTTTTCAAAAAGTTAAATATTTCACAAAAAATTGATTTTGACCTGATGAAAATGCCTCAAAATGGTCGGAAAAGGGTTATTTTTCACAATTAAGGGGTTTTCTCCTAATTTTAGACCCCCCGCAGAGCAGAAATCGGCATTTTTAATTTTCAAAGACAATCAGGCACAAAATACTTGGCACAAAAGGGAAATTCACCGGGGTTTTGAAACCACAATCGATTTGTAAGTGCTCTAAAGTAGGTTCGAAGGGTAGAGTTTTAACTCTGAGTTTTAACGCTAGACTTAAGACTTAGGACCTTAGGATCTGAGGATCCAAAAGTTAAAAAATGGTCCAGTAGGGCTTGAAATATAGCCTAGAAACCAATAAATCCCTCCCAGATCGAAATAATCGATGAAATCAAGTTGAGGGCCTGAAATTGACATTCTCGCTCGAACTTCAATTTTCGAAAAATGGTAAATTAGCCAAAAGTGCAAATATATTATGGCACGGATTGTCTCAGAAACTGAAAAATGCCAAATTCTGCTCAGCGGGGGGTCTAATTTCAAGTTTCAAGCAATTTTTTGGGCTCAAAATCCCCCTTTCGTCAATTTTAGGAGCTAAAACTTGAAAAAAAGTCAAAATTTTCTGAAATTTTCACCTTTTTGAATTTTCGTAAATTGCACCTTTTCAAAAAGTTAAATATTTCACAAAAAATTGATTTTGACCTGATGAAAATGCCTCAAAATGGTCGGAAAAGGGTTATTTTTCACAATTTAAGGGGTTTTTCCTAATTTTAGACCCCCGCAGAGCAGAAATCGGCATTTTTAATTTTCAAAGACAATCAGGCACAAAATACTTGGCACAAAAGGGAAATTCACCGGGGTGTTTTGAAACCACAATCGATTTGTAAGTGCTCTAAAGTAGGTTCGAAGGGTAGAGTTTTAACTCTGAGTTTTAACGCTAGACTTAAGACTTAGGACCTTAGGATCTGAGGATCCAAAAGTTTAAAAATAGTCCAGTAGGGCTTGAAATATAGCCTAGAAACCAGTAAATCCCTCCCAGATCGAAATAATCGATGAAATCAAGTTGAGGCCTGAAATTGACATTCTCGCTCGAACTTCAATTTTCGAAAAATGGTAAATTAGCCAAAAGTGCAAATATATTATGGCACGGATTGTCTCAGAAACTGAAAAATGCCAAATTCTGCTCAGCGGGGGGTCTAATTTCAAGTTTCAAGCAATTTTTTGGGCTCAAAATCCCCCTTTCGTCAATTTTAGGGGCTAAAACTTGAAAAAAGTTAAAATTTTCTGAAATTTTCACCTTTTCGACTTTTCGTAAATTGCACCTTTTCAAAAAGTTAAATATTTCACAAAAAATTGATTTTGACCTGATGAAAATGCCTCAAAATGGTCGGAAAAGGGTTATTTTTCACAATTAAGGGGTTTTCTCCTAATTTAGACCCCCCGCAGAGCAGAAATCGGCATTTTTAATTTTCAAAGACAATCAGGCACAAAATACTTGGCACAAAAGGGAAATTCACCGGGGTGTTTTGAAACCACAATCGATTTGTAAGTGCTCTAAAGTAGGTTCGAAGGGTAGAGTTTTAACTCTGAGTTTTAACGCTAGACTTAAGACTTAGGACCTTAGGATCTGAGGATCCAAAAGTTTAAAAATGGTCCAGTAGGGCTTGAAATATAGCCTAGAAACCAATAAATCCCTCCCAGATCGAAATAATCGATGAAATCAAGCTGAGGGCCTGAAATTGACATTCTCGCTCGAACTTCAATTTTCGAAAAATGGTAAATTAGCCAAAAGTGCAAATATATTATGGCACGGATTGTCTCAGAAACTGAAAAATGCCAAATTCTGCTCAGCGGGGGGTCTAATTTCAAGTTTCAAGCAATTTTTTGGGCTCAAAATCCCCCTTTCGTCAATTTTAGGGGCTAAAACTTGAAAAAAAGTTAAAATTTTCTGAAATTTTCACCTTTTCGACTTTTCGTAAATTGCACCTTTTCAAAAAGTTAAATATTTCACAAAAAATTGATTTTGACCTGATGAAAATGCCTCAAAATGGTCGGAAAAGGGTTATTTTTTCACATTAAGGGGTTTTCTCCTAATTTTAGACCCCCCGCAGAGCAGAAATCGGCATTTTTAATTTTCAAAGACAATCAGGCACAAAATACTTGGCACAAAAGGGAAATTCACCGGGGTGTTTTGAAACCACAATCGATTTGTAAGTGCTCTAAAGTAGGTTCGAAGGGTAGAGTTTTAACTCTGAGTTTTAACGCTAGACTTAAGACTTAGGACCTTAGGATCTGAGGATCCAAAAGTTTAAAAATAGTCCAGTAGGGCTTGAAATATAGCCTAGAAACCAGTAAATCCCTCCCAGATCGAAATAATCGATGAAATCAAGCTGAGGGCCTGAAATTGACATTCTCGCTCGAACTTCAATTTTCGAAAAATGGTAAATTAGCCAAAAGTGCAAATATATTATGGCACGGATTGTCTCAGAAACTGAAAAATGCCAAATTCTGCTCAGCGGGGGGTCTAATTTCAAGTTTCAAGCAATTTTTGGGCTCAAAATCCCCCTTTCGTCAATTTTAGGGGCTAAAACTTGAAAAAAAAAGTTAAAATTTTCTGAAATTTTCACCTTTTCGACTTTTCGTAAATTGCACCTTTTCAAAAAGTTAAATATTTCACAAAAAATTGATTTTGACCTGATGAAAATGCCTCAAAATGGTCGGAAAGGGTTATTTTTCACAATTAAGGGGTTTTCTCCTAATTTTAGACCCCCCGCAGAGCAGAAATCGGCATTTTTAATTTTCAAAGACAATCAGGCACAAAATACTTGGCACAAAAGGGAAATTCACCGGGGTGTTTTGAAACCACAATCGATTTGTAAGTGCTCTAAAGTAGGTTCGAAGGGTAGAGTTTTAACTCTGAGTTTTAACGCTAGACTTAAGACTTAGGACCTTAGGATCTGAGGATCCAAAAGTTAAAAATAGTCCAGTAGGGCTTGAAATATAGCCTAGAAACCAGTAAATCCCTCCCAGATCGAAATAATCGATGAAATCAAGCTGAGGGCCTGAAATTGACATTCTCGCTCGAACTTCAATTTTCGAAAAATGGTAAATTAGCCAAAAGTGCAAATATATTATGGCACGGATTGTCTCAGAAACTGAAAAATGCCAAATTCTGCTCAGCGGGGGGTCTAATTTCAAGTTTCAAGCATTTTTTGGGCTCAAAATCCCCCTTTCGTCAATTTTAGGGGCTAAAACTTGAAAAAAAGTTAAAATTTTCTGAAATTTTCACCTTTTCGACTTTTCGTAAATTGCACCTTTTCAAAAAGTTAAATATTTCACAAAAAATTGATTTTGACCTGATGAAAATGCCTCAAAATGGTCGGAAAAGGGTTATTTTTCACAATTAAGGGGTTTTCTCCTAATTTAGACCCCCCGCAGAGCAGAAATCGGCATTTTTAATTTTCAAAGACAATCAGGCACAAAATACTTGGCACAAAAGGGAAATTCACCGGGGTGTTTTGAAACCACAATCGATTTGTAAGTGCTCTAAAGTAGGTTCGAAGGGTAGAGTTTTAACTCTGAGTTTTAACGCTAGACTTAAGACTTAGGACCTTAGGATCTGAGGATCCAAAAGTTTAAAAATAGTCCAGTAGGGCTTGAAATATAGCCTAGAAACCAGTAAATCCCTCCCAGATCGAAATAATCGATGAAATCAAGCTGAGGGCCTGAAATTGACATTCTCGCTCGAACTTCAATTTTCGAAAAATGGTAAATTAGCCAAAAGTGCAAATATATTATGGCACGGATTGTCTCAGAAACTGAAAAATGCCAAATTCTGCTCAGCGGGGGGTCTAATTTCAAGTTTCAAGCAATTTTTTGGGCTCAAAATCCCCCTTTCGTCAATTTTAGGGGCTAAAACTTGAAAAAAAGTTAAAATTTTCTGAAATTTTCACCTTTTCGACTTTTCGTAAATTGCACCTTTTCAAAAAGTTAAATATTTCACAAAAAATTGATTTTGACCTGATGAAAATGCCTCAAAATGGTCGGAAAAGGGTTATTTTTCACAATTAAGGGGTTTTCTCCTAATTTTAGACCCCCCGCAGAGCAGAAATCGGCATTTTTAATTTTCAAAGACAATCAGGCACAAAATACTTGGCACAAAAGGGAAATTCACCGGGGTGTTTTGAAACCACAATCGATTTGTAAGTGCTCTAAAGTAGGTTCGAAGGGTAGAGTTTTAACTCTGAGTTTTAACGCTAGACTTAAGACTTAGGACCTTAGGATCTGAGGATCCAAAAGTTAAAAATAGTCCAGTAGGGCTTGAAATATAGCCTAGAAACCAGTAAATCCCTCCCAGATCGAAATAATCGATGAAATCAAGCTGAGGGCCTGAAATTGACATTCTCGCTCGAACTTCAATTTTCGAAAAATGGTAAATTAGCCAAAAGTGCAAATATATTATGGCACGGATTGTCTCAGAAACTGAAAAATGCCAAATTCTGCTCAGCGGGGGGTCTAATTTCAAGTTTCAAGCAATTTTTTGGGCTCAAAATCCCCCTTTCGTCAATTTTAGGGGCTAAAACTTGAAAAAAAGTTAAAATTTTCTGAAATTTTCACCTTTTCGACTTTTCGTAAATTGCACCTTTTCAAAAAGTTAAATATTTCACAAAAAATTGATTTTGACCTGATGAAAATGCCTCAAAATGGTCGGAAAAGGGTTATTTTTCACAATTAAGGGGTTTTCTCCTAATTTTAGACCCCCCGCAGAGCAGAAATCGGCATTTTTAATTTTCAAAGACAATCAGGCACAAAATACTTGGCACAAAGGGAAATTCACCGGGGTGTTTTGAAACCACAATCGATTTGTAAGTGCTCTAAAGTAGGTTCGAAGGGTAGAGTTTTAACTCTGAGTTTTAACGCTAGACTTAAGACTTAGGACCTTAGGATCTGAGGATCCAAAAGTTTAAAAATAGTCCAGTAGGGCTTGAAATATAGCCTAGAAACCAGTAAATCCCTCCCAGATCGAAATAATCGATGAAATCAAGCTGAGGGCCTGAAATTGACATTCTCGCTCGAACTTCAATTTTCGAAAAATGGTAAATTAGCCAAAAGTGCAAATATATTATGGCACGGATTGTCTCAGAAACTGAAAAATGCCAAATTCTGCT
Source organism: Clytia hemisphaerica (assembly GCF_902728285.1). Classification (NCBI taxonomy): domain Eukaryota; kingdom Metazoa; phylum Cnidaria; class Hydrozoa; order Leptothecata; family Clytiidae; genus Clytia; species Clytia hemisphaerica. The sequence continues at coordinate 27,718 of NW_027103940.1, read as the reverse complement.
CAGCGGGGGGTCTAATTTCAAGTTTCAAGCAATTTTTTGGGCTCAAAATCCCCCTTTCGTCAATTTTAGGGGCTAAAACTTGAAAAAAAGTTAAAATTTTCTGAAATTTTCACCTTTCGACTTTTCGTAAATTGCACCTTTTCAAAAAGTTAAATATTTCACAAAAAATTGATTTTGACCTGATGAAAATGCCTCAAAATGGTCGGAAAAGGGTTATTTTTCACATTTAAGGGGTTTTCTCCTAATTTTAGACCCCCCGCAGAGCAGAAATCGGCATTTTTAATTTTCAAAGACAATCAGGCACAAAATACTTGGCACAAAAGGGAAATTCACCGGGGTGTTTTGAAACCACAATCGATTTGTAAGTGCTCTAAAGTAGGTTCGAAGGGTAGAGTTTTAACTCTGAGTTTTAACGCTAGACTTAAGACTTAGGACCTTAGGATCTGAGGATCCAAAAGTTTAAAAATAGTCCAGTAGGGCTTGAAATATAGCCTAGAAACCAGTAAATCCCTCCCAGATCGAAATAATCGATGAAATCAAGCTGAGGGCCTGAAATTGACATTCTCGCTCGAACTTCAATTTTCGAAAAATGGTAAATTAGCCAAAAGTGCAAATATATTATGGCACGGATTGTCTCAGAAACTGAAAAATGCCAAATTCTGCTCAGTGGGGGGTCTAATTTCAAGTTTCAAGCCATTTTTCGGGCTCAAAATCCTCCTTTCGTCAATTTTAGGAGCTAAAACTTGAAAAAAAGTCAAAATTTTCTGAAATTTTCACCTTTTTGAATTTTCGTAAATTGCACCTTTTCAAAAAGTTAAATATTTCACAAAAAATTTATTTTGACCTAATGAAAATGCCTCAAAATGGTCGGAAAAGGGTTATTTTTCACATTTAAGGGGTTTTCTCCTAATTTTAGACCCCCCGCAGAGCAGAAATCGGCATTTTTAATTTTCAAAGACAATCAGGGACAAAATATTTGGCACAAAAGGGAAATTCACCGGGGTGTTTTGAAACCACAATCGATTTGTAAGTGCTCTAAAGTAGGTTCGAAGGGTAGAGTTTTAACTCTGAGTTTTAACGCTAGACTTAAGACTTAGGACCTTAGGATCTGAGGATCCAAAAGTTCAAAAATGGTCTAGTAGGGCTTGAAATATAGCCTAGAAACCCATAAATCCCTCCCAGATCGAAATACTTGATGAAATCAAGTTGAAGGCCTAAAAATTGACATTCTCGCTCGAACTTCAATTTTCGAAAAATTGTAAATTAGCCAAAAGTGCCAATATATTATGACCCTGATTGTCTAAGAAACTGAAAAATGCCAAATAATGCTCAGCGGGGGGTCTAATTTCAAGTTTCAAGCAATTTTTCGGGCTCAAAATCCGCCTTTTGTCAGTTTTAGGGGCTAAAACTTGAAAAAAAGTCAAAATAAATTTTCTGAAATTCCCCTTTTGGCTTTTCGAAATTGCACGTTTTCAAAATGTTAAATATTTCACAAAAAATTGATTTTGACCTAATGAAAATGCCTCAAAATGGTCGGAAAAGGGTTATTTTCACATTTTTGGGGTTTCCTTCTAATTTTTAGACTCCCTGCCAGAGCAGAAATCGGCCTTTTTAATTTTCAAAGACAGTTCGGAAACTGAAAAATGCCAAATTCTGCTAGCAGGGGTTCTAATTCAAGTTCAAGCAATTTTCGGGCTCAAAATCCCCCATTCGTCAATTTTAGGGGCTTAAAACTGTAAAAAAGAGTCAAAATTTTCTGAAATTTTCGCCTGTTTGGCTTTCGTAAATTGCACGTTTTCAAAATGTTAAATATTTCACAAAAAATTGATTTTGACCTAATGAAAATGCCTCAAAATGGTCGGAAAAGGGTTATTTTCACATTTTTGGGGTTTCCTCCTAATTTTAGACTCCCCGCAGAGCAGAAATCGGCATTTTTAATTTTCAAAAACAATCAGAGACAAAATACTTGGCACAAAAGAGAAATTCACCGGGGTGTTTTGAAACCACAATCGATTTGTAAGTGCTCTAAAGTAGGTTCGAAGGGCTGAGTTTTAACTCTGAGTTTTAACGCTAGACTTAAGACTTTAGGACCTTAGGATCTGAGGATCCAAAAGTTCAAAAATGGTCCAGTAGGGCTTGAAATATAGCCTAGAAACCAATAAATCCCTCCCATATCGAAATAATCGATTAAATCAATTTGAGGGCCTGAAATTGACATTCTTGCTCGACTTTCAATGTTCGAAAAATGGTGAATTAGCCAAAAGTGCAAATATATAATGGCACGGATTGTCTTGGAAACTGAAAAATGCCAAATTCTGCTCAGCGGGGGTTCTAATTTCAAGTTTCAAGCAATTTTTTGGGCTCAAAATCCCCCATTTGTCAATTTTAGGGGCTAAAACTTGAAAAAGAGTCAAAATTTTCTGATATTTTCGCCTTTTTGGCTTTTCGTAAATTGCACGTTTTCAAAATGTTAAATATTTCACAAAAAATTGATTTTGACCTAATGAAAATGCCTCAAAATGGTCGGAAAAGGGTTATTTTTCAGTTTTTTGGGGTTTCCTCCTAATTTTAGACTCCCCGTAGAGCAGAAATCGGCATTTTTCATTTTCAAAGACAGTCTCGGAAACTGAAAAATGCCAAATTCTGCTCAGCAGTGGTTGTAATTTCAAGTTTCAAGCAATTTTTCGGGCTCAAAATCCCCCTTTCGTCAATTTTAGGGGCTAAAACTTGAAAAAAAGTCAAAATTTTCTGAAATTTTCACCTTTTTGGCATTTCGTAAATTGCACGTTTTCAAAATGTTAAATATTTTACAAAAAATTGATTTTGACCTAATGAAAATGCCTCAAAATGGTCGGAAAAGGGTTATTTTTCACCTATTTGGGGTTTCCTCCTAATTTTAGACTCCCAGCAGAGCAGAAATCGTCATTTTTAATTTTAAAGACAATCAGGGACAAAATACTTGGCACAAAAGAGAAATTCACCGGGGTGTTTGGAAACCACAATCGATTTGTAAGTACTCTAAAGTAGGTTCGAAGGGTAGAGTTTTAACTCTGAGTTTTAACGCTAGACTTAAGACTTAGGCCCTTAGGATCTGAGGATCCAAAAGTTAAAAAATGGTCCAGTAGGGCTTGAAATATAGCCTAGAAACCAATAAATCCCTCCCAGATCGAAATAATCGATTAAATCAATTTGATGGCCTGAAATTGACATTCTCACTCGAACTTCAATTTTCGAAAAATGGCGAATTAGCCAAAAGTGCAAATATATTATGGCACGGATTGTCTCGGAAAGTGAGAAATGCCAAATTCTGCTCAGCGGGGGTTCTAATTTCAAGTTTCAAGCAATTTTTTGGTCTCAAAATCTCCCTTTCGTCAATTTTAGGGTCTAAAATTAAAACTTGAAAAAGAGTCAAAATTTTCTGATATTTTCGCCTTTTTGGCTTTTCGTAAATTGCACGTTTTCAAAATGTTAAATATTTCACAAAAAATTGATTTTGACCTAATGAAAATGCCTCAAAATGGTCGGAAAAGGGTTATTTTTCAGTTTTTTGGGGTTTCCTCCTAATTTTAGACTCCCCGTAGAGCAGAAATCGGCATTTTTCATTTTCAAAGACAGTCTCGGGAAAAAAAATGCCAATTCTGCTCAGCAGGGTTTGTAATTTCAAGTTTAAGCAATTTTCGGGCTCAAAATCCCCCTTTCGTCAATTTTAGGGGCTAAAACTTGAAAAAAAGTCAAAATTTTCTGAAATTTTCACCTTTTTGGCTTTTCGTAAATTGCACGTTTTCAAAATGTTGAATATTTCACAAAAAAATTGGTTTTGACCTAATGAAAATGCCTCAAAATGGTCGGAAAAGGGTTATTTTTCACATTTTTGGGGTTTCCTCCTAATTTTAGACTCCCCGCAGAGCAGAAATCGTCATTTTTAATTTAAAAGACAATCAGGGACAAAATACTTGGCACAAAAGAGAAATTCACCGGGGTGTTTGGAAACCACAATCGATTTGTAAGTACTCTAAAGTAGGTTCGAAGGGTAGAGTTTTAACTCTGAGTTTTAACGCTAGACTTAAGACTTGGGCCCTTAGGATCTGAGGATCCAAAAGTTCAAAAATGGTCCAGTAGGGCTTGAAATATAGCCTAGAAACCAATAAATCCCTCCCAGATCGAAATAATCGATTAAATTAATTTGATGGCCTGAAATTGACATTCTCACTCGAACTTCAATTTTCGAAAAATGGTGAATTAGCCAAAAGTGCAAATATATTATGGCACGGATTGTCTCGGAAAGTGAGAAATGCCAAATTCTGCTCAGCGGGGGTTCTAATTTCAAGTTTCAAGCAATTTTTTGGTCTCAAAATCTCCCTTTCGTCAATTTTAGGGTCTAAAATTAAAACTTGAAAAAAAGTCAAAATTTTCTGAAATTTTCACCTTTTTGGCTTTTCGTAAATTGCACGTTTTCAAAATGTTAAATATTTCACAAAAAATTGATTTTGACCTAATGAAAATGCCTCAAAATGGTCGGAGAAGGGTTATTTTTCACATTTTTGGGGTTTCCTCCTAATTTTAGACTCCCTGCAGAGCAGAAATCGGCATTTTTAATTTTCAAAGACAGTCTCGGAAACTGAAAAATGCCAAATTCTGCTCAGCAGGGGTTCTAATTTCAAGTTTCAAGCAATTTTTCGGGCTCAAAATCCCCCTTTGGTCAATTTTAGGGGCTAAAACTTGAAAAAGAGTCAAAATTTTCTGAAATTTTCGCCTTTTTGGCTTTTCGTAAATTGCACGTTTTCGTAATGTTAAATATTTCACAAAAAATTGATTTTGACCTAATGAAAATGCCTCAAAATGGTCGGAAAAGGGTTATTTTTTACATTTTTGGGGTTTCCTCCTAATTTTAGACTCCCCGCAGAGCAGAAATCGGCATTTTTAATTTTCAAAGACAATCAGGGACAAAATACTTGGCACAAAAGAGAAATTCACCGGGGTGTTTTGAAACCACAATCGATTTATATGTGCTCTAAAGTAGGTTCGAAGGGTAGAGTTTTAACTCTGAGTTTTAACGCTAGACTTAAGAATTTAGGACCTTAGGATCTGAGGATCCAAAAGTTCAAAAATGGTCCAGTAGGGCTTGAAATATAGCCTAGAAACCAATAAATCCCTCCCAGATCGAAATAATCGATTAAATTAATTTGATGGCCTGAAATTGACATTCTCACTCGAACTTCAATTTTCGAAAAATGGTGAATTAGCCAAAAGTGCAAATATATTATGGCACGGATTGTCTCGGAAACTGAAAAATGCCAAATTCTGCTCAGCGGGGGTTCTAATTTCAAGTTTCAAGCAATTTTTTGGGCTCAAAATCTCCCTTTCGTCAATTTTAGGGTCTAAAATTAAAACTTGAAAAAAAGTCAAAATTTTCTGAAATTTTCACCTTTTTGGCTTTTCGTAAATTGCACGTTTTCAAAATGTTAAATATTTCACAAAAAATTGATTTTGACCTAATGAAAATGCCTCAAAATGGTCGGAGAAGGGTTATTTTTCACATTTTTGGGGTTTCCTCCTAATTTTAGACTCCCTGCAGAGCAGAAATCGGCATTTTTATTTTTCAAAGACAGTCTCGGAAACTGAAAAATGCCAAATTCTGCTCGACGGGGGTTCTAATTTCAAGTTTCAAGCAATTTTTCGGGCTCAAAATCCCCCATTCGTCAATTTTAGGGGCTAAAACCTGAAAAGGAGTCAAAATTTTCTGAAATTTTCGCCTTTTTGGCTATTCGTAAAATGCACGTTTTCAAAATGTTAAATATTTCACAAAAAATTGATTTTGACCTAATGAAAATGCCTCAAAATGGTCGGAAAAGGGTTATTTTTCACATTTTTGGGGTTTCCTCCTAATTTTAGACTCCCCGCAGAGCAGAAATCGGCATTTTTAATTTTCAAAGACAATCAGGGACAAAATACTTGGCACAAAAGAGAAATTCTCCGGGGTGTTTTGAAACCACAATCGATTTGTAAGTGCTCTAAAGTAGGTTCGAAGGGTAGAGTTTTAACTCTGAGTTTTAACGCTAGACTTAAGAATTTAGGACCTTAGGATCTGAGGATCCAAAAGTTCAAAAATGGTCCAGTAGGGCTTGAAATATAGCCTAGAAACCAATAAATCCCTCCCAGATCGAAATAATCGATTAAATCAATTTGAGGGCCTGAAATTGACATTCTCGCTCGAACTTCAATTTTCGAAAAATGGTGAATTAGCCAAAAGTGAAAATATATTATGAAACGGATTGTCTCGGAAACTGAAAAATGCCGAATTCTGCTCAGTGGGGGTTCTAATTTCAAATTTCAAGCAACTTTTCGGGCTCAAAATCCCCCTTTCGTCAATTTTAGGGGCTAAAACTTGACTAAAAGTCAAAATTTTCTGAAATTTTCACCTTTTTGGCTTTTCGTAAATTGCACGTTTTCAAAATGTTAAATATTTCACAAAAAATTGATTTTGACCTAATGAAAATGCCTCAAAATGGCTTATTTTCACATTTTTTGGGTTTCCTCCTAATTTTAGACTCCCCGCAGGCAGGAATTCGGCATTTTTAATTTTCAAAGGACAGTCTCGGAAACTGAAAATGCCAAGTTCTGCTCCCGGGGGTTTCTAATTTCAAGTCAAGCAATTTTCGGCTCAAAATCCCCCTTTCGTCCTTTTAGTACTCTAACTTGAAAAAAGTCAAAATTTTCTGAAATTTTCACCTTTTTGGCTTTTCGTAAATTGCACGTTTTCAAAATGTTAAATATTTCACAAAAAATTGATTTTGACCTAATGAAAATGCCTCAAAATGGTCGGAAAAGGGTTATTTTTCACATTTTTGGGGTTTCTTCCGAATTTTAGACTCCCCGCAGAGCAGAAATCAGCATTTTTAATTTTCAAAGACGTCTCGTAAACTGAAAAATGCAAAATTCTGCTCAGCGGGGGTTCTAATTTCAAGTTTCAAGCAATTTTTCGGGCTCAAAGTCCCCCTTTCGTCAATTTTAGTTAGGGGCTAAAACTTGAAAAAAAGTCTAAGTTTTCTGAAATTTTCACCTTTTTGGCTTCTCGTAAATTGCACGTTTTCAAAATGTTTTCAAAATATTTCACAAAAAATTGATTTTGACCTAATGAAAATGCCTCAAAATGGTCGGAAAAAGGTTATTTTTCACATTTTTGGGGTTTCCTCCTAATTTTAGACTCCCGCAGAGAAATATTTTAATTTTCAAAGACAATCAGGGACAAAATACTTGGCACAAAAGAGAAATTCACCGGGGTGTTTTGAAACCACAATCGATTTGTAAGTGCTCTAAAGTAGGTTGGAAGGGTAGAGTTTTAACTCTGAGTTTTAACGCTAGACTTAAGACTTTAGGAGCTTAGGATCTGAGGATCAAAAAGTTCAAAAATGGTCCAGTAGGGCTTGAAATATAGCCTACAAACTAAAAAATCCCTCCCAGATCGAAATAATCGATTAAATCAATTTGAGGGTCTGAAATTGACATTCCCGCTCGAACTTCAATTTTCGAAAAATGGTGAATTAGCCAAAAGTGCAAATATATTATGGCACGGATTGTACAAGGGGGCACCCTAAGCAAAAATTCTACTTTTGCTTACCAGCCTGTACCTACCCAACACGCTACAGTTTGGTAATTGCTATAGAGAATTATGGATGATGAAAAACCCGACCTTTATCGTCCACACACACCAAGCACCCATTTTTGTCTAAGTACCTCCTCCGGCGGACGAGTACCTAAAAATGGGTATCGGTATCGGTATTTGAACGAAAAAATTATCGGTATATCGGTAAGTGAGAGAAAAAGTGATCGGTATATCGGTATTACGAAGTCCCGTACGCCCCCACCAAACAATGCGCTGTTTATTCATAGTCTAAATCGTTAAACAGGGAATCAGACATTCATAAAAGAAAGACCAAAAAAACTTTCTAGCTTTTCGTAAGAGTCAAAAATATTACCTCTGAAGTTTTGTATCTTTGATAGGATAAAGTTGATATAATTGAGTCTCCATAACTCGAACACGCACAGGGAACACAAATTTATTCGAGTTAAGGAAATTTCGAGGTTCGAGTTAGAGAGACTCTACTGTATGTGGTTTTTAAAACGAGAAATTAGCTTTCCCCTATTTTTCTGGTGCGAAATAGATGCTTTCTATAATAAATATTGATTCAGTCGAAAATCAACACCTCCAGAAACTGTAATTTGTCAAACAGACCTTAGGAATTTTAAGTTGTGAGTTCTGAGCCCGGGGGGCACTCATATGGTCCGATCCACAGTATGTGGCGCTCTTAACCCTATTATTATCAGGCTTTTTCGAGTCTTGTATAATCAATGGGGGAGGTGTTTTCCACCAGCCTTGCATAACCTTTGATCTAGAAAAGATATGGACTTGAAACTTGGCAGAAATGTTCTCTACCATAAAAGGAGTTCATAGAAAAAAATTTGGGTTGATGTCGTCATCATAAAAGTCATCCCCATCGCTGTAGCTGCAAGTATGAAAAATCGGGGAAATTTCAACATACTTAGGCTTAGAAATAAACTTTTGGTCGTCAAAAGTCCACAAGAATTTGATAGAAAGTTGAAAATAACGTATAAAGTCCATTAAAAGCATTTGTTCTCACATATTTGTTTCACCCTTCCAAAAGAGAGCACTTTCGTTTTCTCCAGATCCCTTCAATCCCCTAAAATCCCCTCTCAGATCCCTCAAATCGGAATCCTTATAATACCTATTGTAGTTGGGTTCTGTAAATAAAATTTTGAGCTAAACTCGACATCCTATATGTAAAGAGGATACAACAAAAAGTTTTTATCGGGTATTAAAGATTTTAAAGAAGTCTTAAGTATCTTGAACTTGTGAATTCGATACAGATCGCTTTGATCACAAAGTTTCACAATTATCGCTGACCAATGAAAAAGTACTACTCAATAAAATAGCAATTAAAGTTGAACGAATGGAGATTTTTCAATTCTGTTATGAATTTCTAAAAGCAAAAAAGAATATCTTTAACATATTTGTTGGTTTTTAACATACTAATAAAATTGACTTTGAAAATCCATGCAGAAAATGAGTAATATTTTTCAAAAAACAATGACGTCATTTTTGATGACATCATCAGTTTTTGAAAATTTTCAAAATATTTTTTAAAATTTATTATTGATACCTACAACCTGCCAACATTTGAAGTCAGTTAGATGCTTCGATCAAAAGTTATGCTAAATTTAAGATTTTGGGATTTTACAGGGTTTTAGCTGGATTTTATGATATGCCTGCACAAAAATGTCATAAAACCTGATATGGTAGGTAGGTGTATAATTGCAAAATTTGACATACATGCTCAGAGTGTTAAAAAAAATTTTCAGTGTCCTATTAGCAAAAGAGTACCAGCCTGGTAGAAAACACCCCCCACCTGATAAAGATAGGGTTAAGAGGAGGTTTTTCGAGACCCTCGTATTTACTGAAAGAGTGTACTTTTGGAAGGGTTTGTTCCAAGGTTAAAAATTCCAGTAAAGATGGGTTTCAAGTGTAAGTTTTAAACATTGAATTTCGAATGGGGGTTGAAATTTCAGGATATTTTCCCACCGGGGACGAAATTTTTGCTAAATTTTCCATTGGGACTAAAATCCCAGGGGGCCTGTGACACAGGGGTGTCTTTTTAGCTGGGTACACTGTAAGGGTGTGTCTGGGGACTGCTGAACTGCAAGTCTAACAGTAAAAATCTGATGTATCTTTATAGTTTTGACTCACACCCATTTTAATTTGTTTTGCACATTGTGTCGACATCTCAGGCTCATTTTCTGATAGCTTCAGAAAAATAAGATACGAGGTCAAACTACACTGTAAGGGTCAGAAACGTTCGGTAAAATGGACTGTAAGAGTACCTTTTCACTGGTCAAGGGCTGCACTTTCATAGTTATGCACTTTTGATGGTCCGATTTTGAAAGCTATTTTTGGCGGCACATGCTGTCGTTTAGAAATCGAGTGTTGCAGCCCGGGGTTCTGGAATCTATGCTTAGGTGTTATTCTTATTAGAATTTAATAATTGATGCTTATGTTCGTAAAGGAAATGCTTGCGGTTATTCGAGGGGAAAAAAGGTATTCCAGGATATTCCTAAATCATTAATTATGAAAAAAAACAAAACATTATTATTACCACAGAAATGAAATTAACTTGTTTCATAACAATTTCAACTTCTCCTAAGAAAGAGCGTGTGTTACCTATTTCACCAACATCAAAACACTGCTATATATGGACAATCAAATTTAAAAAAGGTTACACACGAAACGAGTCTTGTGGAAAAAAACAAAGACTCTGTTTGGTGAAAAATCAACTTGTCAGGCTGGTCAGTCAAAAAATTATAAGGACTTTGGAATGCGACTACAACTCTAACGTTATGCCTGATAACAACAGAGGAATGATGACGAAAAGGTGCCAGGAAAGTCTCCTTAAAATTATCCGCTATTCGGTACCAGGGCCATTATCTCAGTGACCCAATACGAGGGGTTAAAGGATAGCAAGGCTTTATTGTCAACTTTCCAATATCTGTTTAGAAAACTGAACATTAGCTACAAAAAAATTTAAGCAAATTCTTAATAGGCTCAACCTTTCAACACAAGGCTACTAAAATGAAAAGAAAGTCACTCTAATAAATTGATGAAATGTCAAACGTATGGTTTCTCACAAGGGAGATTTTTCTGATCTAATAAACACCCCTGTATCTAGGGGGGGTCCAAAATTACACTTTTTGAGTTTAACCATCTTTTTTAAATTAATTTTTCATGCTGATTCCGAATTTGAAATCCGTTTTTCCATATCTCTTATGCCTGAGCGGCTACCGGAGACCCTTTTTTCGGAAAACCGCCCAAAACCGCTAAAAGTCAATTTTTTTGAAATTTTCCATTTTGAATAGCTTTCTAGTGATTTGATATCTTTTTTAAATCAGTTTTTCATGCTGATTCCGAATCTGAAATTCATTTTGTCATAGCTCTAACCCTTGGCCTGGTATAGGAGGCTGTTTTTTTACTAAAATCTTCAAAAATCCAAGGGAAATTGATAATTTGAAAATGTTGGAATTTGAATGAACTTTGAATGAAAAATTTAATGATAACAACTTGTTTTAGATCAGATTTTCATGCTGATTCCGAATTTCAAATCAGTTTTTGCATATCTCATACCCATGGCCTGCTACGGGGCCGGCTACATGAGGTTCCTTATTCAGAAAATATCGCAAAAATGTACTGAAATGAATATTTTGAAGGAGATTCTTGTACTTGGATTCCATTTATCAAAACATCTGGTTTACATTCCTTTTTACAAAGTTTTGAGTACTTATGCAATGATGCAACCCTATGGACTGAGTGCTTTTAATTTGTCTGCTTAGAATATATCAAATGTAAAATCAAACTGTAAAATTTCTGGCTATGATTCTTCCAAAAATGCAATGAATGTCCGCATTGGACATCAAAGTTGATATTGGTTTTAACAAGCTGTATATCATGTTTGAAGGTTAAGTTACAATGAAAATCCTAAGAATGTATAGACTTATACCGAATAATAGAATCTAAATCCTACATTTTGAATAATTGTTTGAACCAATCGAAAGGCGCTCTTGTTTTATCCATCCCTCAAATACTTGCTTGACGATTTGAGAACTAATTTTTTTAAAAAATCCGACCTTAAGCTGTTGATTTAATTACAATATTATTGTGGTCATTATTGGACTTCCACAAATATGACTATCTGTTTAAACAAGGGTTCTTTGAGAAGTTAATTAGAAAAAAGTTTTGAGAAATTAAATTATCTTGTGAACTTCTAAGTAGTAAAACGTCCCTCCTTTCCAGGGAGACAACCATGTAAATGCTTTCATATTGGTCCATTTGTTTGGAAGTTACTATTTAGGAATAGGTTATACTTCTTAAACATTGGTATCTTTCAATAAATTCACTTTAAACCTGTTCTTATATGCCTTGTTTGAATTAAAATTATTTGAAAAATTCCATATATTAGCTATCTGTATAAGAGATAGCTTAGCCTAGTGATTTTAATTTTAACTTACCCCTTAAATGATTAAGGCTTCCTAAAACAATTAATTTGTATTCGAAAGGAGTTCACTATCTCAAGGTAGTTTAAACGAGATTCTAAGCAGGTTGAATTTTGCTTCATGACTAGTTGAGCAGATAAATTCATAGCAGTAGTACAAAGGGTTAGCTCATTGGATAAAGATAAAGTACTCAAGACACCCTATGACGATGAATTTATAACATTAGCCAAGTGTCAAAAAGCCACAGACGAACTAAAAGCTTAGAAATATCCTTTCAATAATATCGATTTTTGCACATTTTTTGCAATATTTTCTGAATAAGGAACCTCATTTAGCCGGCCCCGTAGCAGGTCAGTGGCAGGAGATATGCAGAAACTAATTTGAAATTTGAAATCAGCATGAAAACTTGATCTAAAAACAAGTGTACCAAATTTTTCATTCAAAGTTCATTCAAATTCAAATTTTCAAATTATCAATTTCCTGGGATTCAATATTTTAGTAAAAAAAACAGCCTCCTATACCAGGCCAAGGGTGAGAGCTATGACAAAATGAATTTCAAATTCGGAATCAGCATGAAAAACTGATTTAAAAAAGATATCACATCATTAGAAAGCTATTCAAAATGGAAAATTTTTTAAAAAATGACTTTTAGCGGTTTTGGGCGGTTTTCCGAAAAAAGGGTCTCCGGTAGCCGCCCAGGGGTAAGAGATATGGAAAAACGGATTTCAAATTCGGAATCAGCATGAAAAATTAATTTAAAAAAGATGGTTAAACATCAAAATTTCCAAAAAAAGTCATTTTTGGACCCCCCCTACTGTATCAGTGACCGGTCAGATTCGCCTCGGTCGATTACCCGGTGTAAAAATCGAGTGAAGATTAATGGAAATCTCAACCCGGGCCAAAAAGGAGAACTTTATCAAAAACCAGTGACCCAGTGACTGAAATCTCTACCCCGGTGGATATTTCACATATCAAAGTCACCCCGTCGAACTTTTAAGACTCACCGAGTAACTGAGACAGGGATGTTAATAACAACACACAACCGATACATTCCATTGATGTCTCAAAAATAGAATTCTTTCTTGAAATTTCTCGTTAAAAGTTTGCCTAAGGCAATCTCTTTCGTAAAGAAATCTTTTTCTCTCTTGTTATCGTTACAAAATGATTTCAGTAAAGTGGCTCGGTAACTACCTTCAATATTTTCATTATTTGGCATTGTTAACCGGTTACTTTTTCAAAGCGGGCTATACGCCTTTTTGCCCAATGCAATTGATCCTTTTTGCATGACGACGGGCCTACACTGGCCAGAGTTGCCCGTCGTTGGGAAAATTCATTGTGACGTCACTTTTTCAAAGGAAAATGAACAACGCGCATGGCCCTCGGCATGCTAATTGAACTGAGGGGGGCCAAAAAAGTATGTCGCCCACCATGGTTGGGCGACGAAGAAGATTTTCGACTTTTCACCCTTCTTTGACCCCTCCAAACGGTATATATGAGATTTTTTAAAGTGAAAGAAAATTACTTTTGACATAATTTCTCTTATTTTTTATTTCTGACGTCAGAAATTATAACAATAAGATCTTGGATCAAGTTCAAAGTTGATATTTTTATTCCCGTCGATGAAAACACAACTTAAAAATGTCATCAATGCTTTTTAAAAAGAGTCAGTGATAGAGAATCATAACATAAAGATCTGTACCCTGAGTATCAGAGGTTAAGTTTTCAAAGAAAATAGTAACCTCTGAAGACAAATAATAGAAATTTTATCGCGCATGTGTCAATCTAATCACTGTAGAAAAAAACAAAGATGAAGAGCAAATATTACCATATTAATGTCTAGCAGACTGTATCAGTATGCAGTTTACTATTTGCGAATTCCCCAGAAACCTCCAAGTGTAATTGAAATTAGTTTATTTCGAAAGAAATCTTTTACATGATCCCCAAATGTATAACAGTAATTACTAAACTTTTAATTATGGAAATGTTACTTTAATTGAATCGAAATAATAGACAGACTTTGGTCGTGTTCACACTGCAGACCTTCCTTAATTTAAATGTAGTTAGGAGAATCCTTTATTGACTACAATACAGAACGTGCATTTAACAAAGAGTCGAACGCGTAGAATTGTAACTTTTAATCGATCTTCCTTAATTAAAAGTCGTAAGCTCTATTGTCTTAAAGGTAGGGTAGAGGCTTCCCTTAAAACAAAAGTTTTTATTAAGGAAGATACATTAACATCAGGCCCGGCGAAACAACAATAAAAGTGGGGAGGCTGAAGGCTAAAAATGAGATAAAATTTGCAAGGAATTTGAGAAAAAAATCTTATTTGCTTAAAAGTGGGGAGGCGGAAGTCTCCCCAGTTCCCTGCTTCCGCCGGGCCTGAACATGAACAAAAGGAGCGTTTCGTGCAATAAATTATATTTCAGCAAAACAGAAAAAGATAAAAAAAGAGAGAAAAAATGTAAAAATTGAATCGTATCAATCAGTGTTGTTGATGCATGAGGACGATGTATCTCAAAACTTCAATCTACTTATTTGGCTTTAAGCGCGACATCAAACTTTTCGTAGAAAACAGTCTACAAACTTACATGAGATTATCAATTAAAAACGACCAATCAGAAGGCTTAAGCAAAATTAATTATCTGTTACCAAAAGATTTTGTGAAGCTATAAAGAACTGTGATAAACAAGTGTATTCATTTATCATAAATCTCTTTGTTTGTTGTTAATAGATTTAATTAAGGAAAGTCTGCGATGCGAACACGACCTTTATATTATGATTCTCTATCACTGACTCTTTTTACAATGCACTGATGACTTTTTGTAAGTTGTGTTTTCAACGACGGGAATAAAAATATCGATTATGACGCTCATCCAAGATCTTAGATGGTCGTCATGGTTACTTTTGTCTTCGCTGATTGCGCGATGAATAGAATCTCGATTCGTCGGCAGAGCGTAAATATATGATTTTGAGCTGTGCTTTTCACGGTAAAAGATCTGCCTAGTATTTTGATTCCATTGAAGTAACATTACCATAATTAATAGTTTAGTAATTACTATTATACATTTGGGAATCATGTAGAAGATTTCTTTTGAATAAAAACTCATTTAAATTACACTATAGTAAACTACACATTAGTACTAGTAATCGTATGGTTTGGAGTGCAATTAACGATTAATCACGAGTAACAAAGGAGAAAATAGTAATTTGCACGAGTCCGAAGGACGAGTGCAAATTACGGTATTTTCTCCTTTGTTACGAGTGATTAATCGTTAAATGCACGACAAAACATACGATTCCGAGGTAATCGTCAGTAAATAGTTTTGAAAAAGAATCTTTTTCTAACTTTTATATTTTTGTAAACATTCGAAAACCTCCTTTTTTTCTTTTTTTTAAAAAGAAAACATTGCAGTGTAATTTTTCTTTGTTTTCAATTAAAAGAAGCTATTGTAACGTAAAATTTCTTTGTTCTTTTTTATATTGAAGAAAAAAAATGTCTTTGTGTTTTATTATATAGTAAAAAAAAGTCTCTGACACAGGACTTGGGAGAGAAAAGAATAAGGGGACAAAAGTGACCCCCCGCCGAAGAGTGCAAAAAGTGGTAATAGTGCAATTAACGATTAATTGCACTCCTCTAAATCAATCAGATTCGAGTAATTTTGCACGGCTGACGATTAATATGGTAATATTTGCTCTTCATCTTTGATTCTTTCTACAGTGATTAGATTGACACATGCGCAATAAAATTTCTATTATTGGTCTTCAGAGGTTGATTATATTCTTTGAAAACTCAACCTCTGATACTGAGGGTATGCACAGCTGCGATTTTGAAAGCCAATCTTTTGGCAGCGCATGCCGTTGTTTTGAAATCGAGTGTGGGCTTTCGGACTAAATAAAGTAAAAATATGATTTAACCTTTACATTAAATCCCCAGTAAGCACAAGTAAAGTTTTCTTAATTCCATCAAAACAAAAACAAGGCTGGATAAAGAAGGCCCATATTTTTATTTATAGACATTACAGATACGTTTTTCGGAAGATGGTAAATTATTTAGTGGTAATTAGGAATATTTTTGCATTTTTAGTGAAAAAATTACAAAGTTTTTAAACCACAACGTAAGTGTTATTAAGGCCCAAGGCTGAGTCTAAACGGGGGAATAGTACTATGCACGTACTATAAACAAACTTTTGCAAACAGAATTTGTTTTCTCATCTTCACGATGTTTTTTCTGTTCAATGTGTTCGAAAAGTCTTTAAAAAGGAATTTATTGCTTTTTTATAGATTGGATGGGGCTGATAAGTGGCCCGGTGATATGGCAGACTCCATTTATTGGCTTTGCTTCAGAACCCAGCAAACCCTTTCATCAGTAGCGTGGTGGGTCGACAAAAATTTGGGCAAATTGGCGGGTCAAGCTGGAGTTTTTACAAGTTCTTTGATGACTCTGTTGGTCGTTAAATGTTGAGAAAAACGATTTTATTACTTTTTCTAAAGAACGCGTCATCCCTATCGTTTAAAAATAACCAATCAGTTAAGCATCTTGTAAAAACTCCAGCTCATCCCGAGGCAATTTCAGAAAATTTTGATTTTAGCGCCCCTTTATAAAAATTACGCGAGCGAAGCGAACACGAACATTTTTGGGTATTTTCTCTATTGTTGGTTGAAAACTGCAAATTCTAAGGTGCAAAAAAGCTAAGGGGCGCCGAAATTAGTAATAATGAACGACTTTGTTCGCCCTTTGTGTTTCGTCTTAAAGAACATACTGAATTGTCGTAAAATAAAAAATAGAAGCTTTCAGAATGTTTTAGTTTGAATTTTTTCTACGTTTCGTAATCGTGATTTAATTGGTAAGACTTTTAACAATGATCCGAGATGATTGCCATGGTTACTTTTGTTCTCACTTAGTGCACGCTGAATGAAATCGGGATTTGTCTTCACAGCATGATATGTAATATTCATATGTTGTGATACTCACGATAATTGAACATCTGACTATAAACTTTCCTTCCATGGGCGTCACCCTCATTTTACTCAAAAAACGTTGTCTTATAGATACCGGGCCTAGCTACGCAGAAACTTGCGTAGCGAGAAAACAATTTATCAAGCAACAACAAACTCTTAAAATAAAATCAACTCAAATGAAACGTTTTTAACACACAAATCCACACACATTTTATTTTCAAGAATTTTTTTGAGCGGGAAAAAAATTTAATTGCGATATTGACACTTTTTTTTTGTTTGGAGCTAGTGCACAAAGGTTTCTAGACGACTAAAATTTACTTTTTTGCTTTATTTCTAATATGTCTGAATTAGTCGTCTTGCTTGCTAGACTAACCGAACAATAAAAATTTTTGCGGAAATTTTTTGTAAATGCTTCTTTGTCTCGAAATCTTCAAAATAGTGGTTTCTCATCAATTTTTCATCTGGATTTTGCTTAAAAAAACAGTCATAACTTTTGACACATCTTTTTAAAAAAGTTTTCCGCAAAATTTAAAATAGTTCAATTCTTTGCGGACAGTGTAAAGAAATTTTGAAACAAAAAAGTTAATTACCCATTAAAACTAAGCACTTTTTGTAAAAGAGGGTGATGCAACATCTTATTAACATCTTTTTAAAGTTCATAACGTCATTTTTGTAATTAAATTCTTAATCACTCTTAAGGGATTTGATTAAAAAGCAATTTCTTCTGAGATTTTGACCGTTTTTTTACCATTTTTGGTCAACGAGTGATCCAAGAACCTCCAAATTTGACCCTACTTTACTTAATTCTATCCTCTAGTGAATTGAATTGAGGTTTTACCACTGGGAACTTTTCCGTTCAGTCGGGAGCAGCGAGTTTGACTGCTTTAATTCCCATAATCTAATCCCCCCCCAACAAAAGTTTACAAATCAATACATTTTTTAACTTAAAACAAACATATATCACTTACGTTTCTGATTTTCAGAAAATTCAGCCAAATTTTATGGTTTTCATGGCCAAGCGGATTGCGTATTTTGCGGCATAGTACGCTAAAGCCCTAAAATCGGGGGCAAAAAACATACTGTTAGTTTTCAGCGATATTTAGATATTCAGCGTGTCACGTTGAGAAAGCTCCAAATCAGTTATCAGGTTACTCATGTCGGCATGACGGCATCTTGTAAATAGGCCAAACCTTTAAGAAATTTCGGCATTTAAAGGGATTAATTTTAAAGCAGCTTTTTTCATGTCAAGAACGCTCGATATATTTTATAAGAAAAGGCGTGCAAGACATCGCGCAGAATTGATGTTGCAATTTTTGTCATCTAAAAAATGAAGTCGTTGCAATGTTTTTCGCGCGAGTTCTATTTTCTACCATTCAAATTGCGTCACGCATTCGAAAGATTCGAAAATGTTGCAATCAAAACATTGAATTCATTTGTGAGTTTGGTTTTGAGAAGGAGACATTTTCTAAAAATTAAACCTAAAATATTGTGATCTTGTTCATATTTTGAAAAGACTTTGAAAACAGAAAGTTATAAAATTTATTACATTGAGATATGGTTGTAAGAGTATGTATAGACATGGAATGCTTTGTTTGCTTCAGTTTTCACTACAGACTTTCCTCCCTTCGAAATTCAGGGGAAGGAAAAATTAAGAAATTTGCAACTTCTAATTTTTTGACGTCAAAAATCTACGTCAAAACCCCCGGATTTGTTTGATGTCAAAAACTGTAACGTCAATTCTGCGCGATGAAATCAGATGTGGGGTCAAAGAGTTGAGCAGGGAGGGCAAGATGGTAAAAAATCGTAACCTTTTACAACGGCAAAAACTCTTAAAGCCTTTTTTCAATATCAACAGATTATAAGGTCATTGCTTGTTTGCTTGTTCTTCTCTTGTTTTTCTTAAAAAAACTCTTCCCGACCTCATTTTATTTCCCATGGTTTTTGAAAACAAATTTTTATTTTAGAGAGTCTTTGGAGAAAAAATCACAACATGAAATAATAGATCGACTAGTATGTTTTTTGAATTAAAGACATCGAAAAACATGATTCTTTGTATTAGTTTTGAAATGCCCAAACAAGGCTCTGTTATTCGTAGTCGAAATCGTAAACAGGGAATCAGACATTCATAAAAGAAAGAGCAGAAAAACTTTCTAGCTTTTCATAAGAGTCAAAATTATTACCCCTGAAGTTTTGTATCTTTCATAGAATATAGTTGATATAGTTGAGTCTCCATAACTCGAACATGCACAGGGAACACAATTTGTTTTGAGTTAAGGAAATTTCGAGGTTCGAGTTTCAGAGACTCTCCTGTATGTGGTTTTTAAAACGAAAAATTTGTTTTCCCCTATTTTTCTGGTGCGAAATAGATGCTTTCTATAATAAATATTGATTCAGTCGAAAATCAACACCTCCAGAAATTTTAATTATCAAACAGACCTTAAGAATTTTGAATTCTGAGTTCTGAAACCGGGGGGGGCACTCATATGGTCCGAACTACAGTATGTGCCGCTCTTAAGAGGAGGTTTTTCGAGACCCTCATATTTACTGAAAGGGTGTACTTTTGGTAGGGTTTGTTGTTCCAAGGTTAAAAATTCCAGTAAAGATGGGTTTGGAGTGTAAGTTTTAAACATTGAATTTCGAATGGGGGCTGAAATTTCAGGATATTTTCCCACGGGGACGAAATTTTTGCCAAATTTTCCAGTGGGGCTAAGATCCCAGGGGGCCTGTGACACATGCGTGTTCTTTTAGCTGGGTACACTATAAGGGTGTGTTTGGTGACTGCTGAACTGCAAGTCTAACAGTAAAAATCTGATGTATCACACTATACTATGATCACACCCATTTTAATTTGTTTTGCACATTGTGTCGACATCTCAGGCTCATTTTCAGATAGCTTCAGAAAAATAAGATACGAGGTCAAACCATAGTATAAGAAAGACATCTGAATTTCTGTTATTCTATCTCTGTCGTATTTGATGACAATTTGTTGATCAAGAAATTAGTAATGTAGCATCTTTAATGGTAAATTTTATTGGTTTGTCGTTAATGGCTGCGTTTAGACCAGCCTGGCATTTGTAATTGCTTGCAGTATTCTTTTGAATTCTATTATTCCGCGCAATTGTTCGGTTTGTCAAATGCCTTATGATGCCAGCGTGTTGGTATTTCATTGGCATTTGAAATGCCATTTTGAGCAAAGGAATCTCCTTTTCTGGCATTTCAAATCAAACAAAGGAGCCAAAACAAAGAGAAAAAATGACATTTTTGATTTTTTAAAGTATTTGCACGTTTTTTATTCAGTTCTTTCTATAGATTGTAAATTATCTGTAATGGCATCTAAGGAATCGTCTTTTTAGAGTCATTACTGAAAAGGTGATTCCCTCAAGTTCAACTTTGACAGATCAAACAATGAAAAGCATGGAATTTCTCAAAAACTGCAGTCATTAAGACTGAAACTTTTTGCCGTAGGGCTAGGCTATGGCAAATCTTGCAAATTTTACAATCTATAGAAAGAACTGAATAAAAAACGTCAAATACTTTAAAAAATCAAAAATGTCTCTTTTTCTCTTTGTTTTGGTTCCTTTGTTTGATTTGAAATGACAGAAAAGGGGATTCCTTTGCTCAAAATGGCATTTCAAATGCCAACACGCTGGCATCATTAGGCATTTGATAAACCGAACAATTGCGCGGAACAATAGAATTCAAAAGAATACTGCAAGCAATTACAAATGCCAGGCTGGTCTAAACGCAGCCACTTACTTCTCAGTGCGTTTTAGACATTAAATGATATGCTCTTCATAATACACTTGCATTATAAAACCATTGTGCAGGAAAGATTAACAATAAGAAATTTTGTTTTGACTTTTATCAAAGATCCTTGATGATTGCCATGGTTACTTTTGTCATTCAGAATGCCTACTTCGACGTTAGAGTCACCAACACAAACTCTAAGTCACAAGTGAACAATGACACCACGAAAACATTAGAGAAGCATGAACGCGAGAAAAAGAGACATTACAACCATCGGATTATGAACATAGAACACGGAACCTTCACACCATTGGTATTCTCAGTAACAGGAGTGATGGGCCAAGAGTGTTCTATGTTTCACAAACACATGGCTGACAAAATCTCAAAGAAAACAGAGGAGAAATATAGTGACATCATCAACGTTTTGAAATGCAAGCTATCATTTTTGATTTTGAGAGCTTCCCTACTTTGTATACGGGGTAGCAGGACACACAAAAAGGACTCAAAAATTACTGATGACTTCACATCGGTCTTCTTGAATGCTAACATGCAAAGATAAATGCATGTTAACAATATATTTATTTTATTTTTTATTTTTATTATTTTATTGGTCCAGCGCGCAGCAGAATGAACCTTTAAAAAGCAACTGATCGAAAAGATTTTGTCTTTGTCGGGGCCTGTGCGCGCAATAAATTAACAAGTCCAGGCTAAACCAACCGCCGATCTAGAATTTTTGCCCCGCCTACCCACGCGATGTTTGACCTATGTTTTGGATTGAATTGGTAGTAGAGTCAAATTTCCCGGTTAGATTAAAGGGTTGTTTCAGGTAGGGTCAGGTAGGGTTAGGGCTAGGGTTGGGGATGGGTTTTAACCCCTGGTTAGGGTTTTAGCCCCCGGGTAGAGTTTGAAGTAAAAACTCTTAGGTTCCAAATAAACGGGGGGGGGGTTCGAATAAACTGGGGGGTTGGAAAATTTTCTAGATTTTAATAAACGGGGGGGACCTAATTGCCGGGGGGGGGTTGGAAATTGTACTTCTAAAACCCAAAAATAAGGTGAAAATACGCTAAAATCAGGCTATTTAGAGCAAAATAAGGGGCCTTCTCTTTGACAGCTGAAAATATTCTTAGAGATTAATAAACGGGGGGGGGTCCTAATAAGGTCCGGGGGGGGGGGGGTTGGAAAATTTTCGAAAAATTAACAAGCGGGGGGGGGGCCCGTTTATTTGGAACCTAAGATTACTATGTTTATAAGGAACTTTAAACTCCATAATGCAGTTGTGACTCGATGGCCGAGTGGTTAAGGCGTTGGCGTTCTAATTATATGTGCTTTGTATTTGTATATAGTGGGTTCGAATCCCATCAGCGGCAAAAGTTTCGAAATATCGGGAAATGCATCAAAAGCTTTCAAAACTTAGCAAAAAGAAAGTGTCAAAGAATAGAAGCTCAGAGTGGAGGATGGGAAGGAAATTTTTTTGCGTCACTTAAGGAACTCGGTACGAACTACATTGGGTTATTGCCACGTCAGCTGGACCTTCACGCCGCTCCGGCATCTTGTTTTTTATTGGATACGCCTAGATAGGATTTTTTTTTCTTTGATGTTACATAATATTTTCCCTCTTTTGTCCTCGCTTAGTGCGCGTTGAATGAAATCGGGATTTGTCTTCACAGCATGATATGTAATATTCATACGCTGTGATACTCACGATAATTTAACATCTGACTAAAGTCTAAAATTTCCTTAAATGGGCGTCACCCTCACTTTACTACAAAAAAAAGTTGTAACAGTTTTTGAGATTTAATGAAAACGATATAAACATTTATTTTTTAAAAGGTAATGAAAAGAACGGCTTTGTTTGGCTTTCTTCAAGATTGGTCGGTGCATAAACTTCGACCTCCTTGGATTATTTAACAACAACAACTCTCTACAATACTGACTACAAATAAAGTTATATTTGCAACACTGAGCTGGTTCGCTGCCGATCGCTGCCGAAATAAGACTAAAGTATAGGAAGACTGGACAGCAATTGTCAAGTTGCTGTTCAGTGGAGCGTGGAAAAGGTTGAAGATTCCTCTCTAGCTCCTTTACCCTAGTAAAAAATCTTTCACGGGGCTTTAAACTTAATTGTTTATAGGTCTCCTTGATAAGTGGAACCTTCCAATTTTTTCCAAAGGGGCCACTTCAGCAAAATGGGGTACAAAGATGCAGTACACTTGATCGATAGAAAAACATCTGACATTGTAAAAAAATGTAAAACTTTGTTAGTTTCCCATTTTTGCTAGATATTGATGTCGTGTCACTGACCCGAGTTCACTATTTTATATTTACATGTGAATGTTTGTTTGGATATTTGCACATGCAACATCCAATTAAAAATGGACAGATTTTAATTATTTGGCTAAAGCAATGCTTCACAAAATAATGAAATTTTAATCATATTTTAGGCTGATCAAATGTTGCACTCAGTTAATGATTTCAATGATTATTTTTTTGCAATATAAAAACTGGCTGAGTTGAGTTTTGGAATTCATCACTTTTTCAATATAAAATCAAGAAAGAAGGGCAATAGTCAACAAGAGTTTTGAAACATGACACGACTCATTACTTTACTTGGGCTGTTTATTGTTATTGCATGTAAGTGGTTTATAATTCATTATAGGGTTGATTCCAATTTGTGATTAGGTTTTTGACCATCCAGTGATATAAGAAGTTAGTTTAGTTTAATTTAATTACAAAACGAAGTTTCCGAAGATTTACATATTGAAATTAACCACCATGCGTTTACCAGGTACAACTTTTTTTTCTTCAGATGCATCATGTGCTTGCGTTGACAAAAACAGAAATTGCAAGGCTTGGGCTTACGATACACGAAATTTCTGTCAGAAAGACCAATGGGTGATCGATAACTGTCCTTTCTCTTGTCGAAAATGTACTCCAAAAAATTGTAAAGATACAGCCCCAATTTGTAGGTATGCTGGTAAAAGTGATTGGTGCTCCAAAGATTGGTTTAAAAACAGATGTCCTAAGGGATGTAAAGTTTGCTAAATATATATTCTAATATTTTTAAAAATAAAAACACTTAAATTTATATATTTATTCAGAAAAATAAGCTTTATTCATTCATACTATACAACATGTTCAATGAATCTATAAGAAATCGTTTGAAAACTTCCGCGAGTAGCAGCAGTTGGCTTGAAATACAATCCGTAGGCTACTTTTTTTGTCGTTTCTTACTACTTTATAGAGTCAACCAGTAATAAACTTTGTTTGATATATTTTGATTGAATGAATACCTTATCGGCCCTTTTCACGCCGGCCCTAATTTAACGCCGGCTCCTTTTACACCGGCCCTTATTCTGCCACAGCATAATTTCGGGCTTACGCCAGTTAGGGCCGTAAATAAGGCCAACACTTGTAAAAATCGCTATTCAGGGTTCAAAACAGCAAGTATTAACTAAAATTTACATTAAAATGTCATCTTTCAGTATTAAACTGTTGATTTCCATCGAAAATCAATGAAGTTTTAGACATAAAGTAAAAAAGTGAATATAGTTTTCATCCTTTAATCATTCCTAAAATCCTTTAAATTGGTAGGATTTAGCGGCTTTAAATCCTACGTATGAGATTCGCTTCTAGCCCTTCTGTGTCCTAAGTATCAGAGGTCGAGTTTTTTAAAAGAAAATATAAACCTCTGACGACCAAGTGTAAAAATTTTAAACACCACCTTCTTACAGACCTACTGGAAAAATTGGTCAAAATATCGTCTCTGGTGGAAAATCATCTTGCAGTTTTTGCCCCCCCCCCCACTGAAAATAGTTGAATAAAATCAATGCATCGCTGCAAAATATTTACTATTTTTCCCATTCTTACTGAATTTTCTGACTAAAAAACAAAAGTATTAAAATCCCCAGCTGTAAAAAATATGGGGATATCAATCCCCATCGAGTCTCAGTCCGTTATTTCTATGAGAGGAGGGTGTTTTTATCGCACATGTGTCAATATAATCACTGTATACATGGATGTAATAAAAATATATTTATTACCTCTATGCTGTATATAAAGAATCAAAGATTAATATCAATTGTTACAATATTAATGTCTAGTAGACTGTATCATTATGCATGCTTACTATTGACGAATTTCCCAGAAACCTCCAAGTATAATTGAAATGATTTTCTTTTCAAAAGAAATCTTCTACATGATTCCCTAGTGTATAAAAAGTACTGAAATTAATTATGGTAATGTTACTTCAATGAAATCGAAATAATAGACATAGTTTTACTTTTTTCTACGCTGATTACCTGCTGAATAGAATCGTGATTGGTCGGCACAGTCGGAATATGAATTCGACATGTGATTTTCACGGTAGCCCTTCGGTCTTTTACTTCATTGGCCTTACTATCATCAAAACGGAAAAAAGTGATGTATGTTTTACTAATTTTAGAGAGAACGCATGTTTTGTTAATTGCACTGGTACTGCTTACATTGATCAAAAATTTGTTACGAAACTTACCACCGAAGCTTATTATGGATGTATGTTTGTTATTTCGTTAATTCACGAATAGATCGAATATTAAATGTACTGATCACAAAATTCACGGCTTTTTCACTTTTATTGATGGATGCTAAAAAAATCTTCATTAAAACAGAACTAGAACTGGAACGATAAACTCTGTACACATTGATTCACCATCTGGAGCAGGCTAACACTCTTTCTATATAACACTTATAAAAGTTTCAATTATAGACTCTCAACGCAATGGACTTTGTTTGAATTCCAAACACTCTTAATCGGGGTTCATAGGAACAAATGGCAAGAGAACCGAGAACTAAGATATTTCTGTGTTTTGTATATTGACTATTTTTCCATTTTCCCAGTATTTCAGAATCCTAAAATTGATTCAGTATCGGAAATGGATCTATTTTTAAGTTGAAATCTCGCTAATGAGGAGATTTCATTATTAAATTTCAGAATTTTTGTGAGAGGGTTCAAAAAAGATAATTATGAATATTGAAATTAATTCAACATGATGGAATTTGTCCAAATTTCCGGAATCAAAACAAAGAGCCAACCAATTCTACCTTCAAAGATCTTCTATCAGAAATATATATTCGACCAAACCAAATCTCCCAGATCGACGAAAAATCCTAATGCCCCTGAAACAGAATAACCAATGAGAAGGTTTTAAAAATTCATTAGTTGAGACATCTCTTTAAAATATATTTTACTTAAAGACTGATATGATACATCTCTTTGTTTTTCACAATTTACAAATCACGAACGTATTGCTTGATCCAAGGCAAGTATTTGTTGACTGGAGCGTAAGCTGTGTAGTATTTACAATAAGTGTAAACATAACTAGCAACACCTTCGACAGTCCATGATCCGTTTGATTGTTGACACATCAATGGGCCACCAGAATCACCACGGCATGCATTAGGTTGTTGAGAGCCATCAGGTCGATTATCAAATCCTTTACCCACGCAAACAACTTCTTCGTTGTAATGACAACCTTTGTGTGGAGACTGGACAACTGGAAGTTCAGCTTGTTGGAGATATCTTGCATCTTGTGGTGGATAATTTCTTGTTTTTCCCCATCCTTGAAAGAGAGTATTATCGATAAGTTATTAGTTTGTGTGTTTACTACTATTTTATTACAATCTACTACAAATGAATGAAACATCTAAGTGTAGCCTTCTTTAAATATGACCTGTAACGACGTACTATAAGAATTTTAAACAATCAAAATTACACTTTTTAAATAGCACACATTTTTATGTTAAACTAAAGCAGACTACAGGATGTCCGGAAAAAAATTATCGAGTTGTACCACTTCTATAGAAAAAAAGTTCTTGTGCGTGTTTCACTAAATTTGCAAGGTTTATCAAAGTTTCTCTCTTTGTCATATTAATTGTCATGAGCCATCTTTCATGAATAACTTGTACAAAAAATAATTCTCAATAACTTTAACGTTATGAAAATTGTAAAGAAAGTTATAATAAGCAGATATTCAATAGGTAAAAGTTGGTTATTGAGATTTATTAACCCGAGGTGATGAATATCATCACCCAGGATTGATAAATCCAATAACCAACGTAAAACCTATTGAATATATGTTTTATTCTATACCTAAAGGCAAAAACAAAACAAAAAACTTGAAACATTTTTTACAAAATAAAAAGTGCTCACATAATCAAATGTTCGAAATTTTTCTCATTATTAACTTTTTAATTACTTTAAGTCATTAAAAATGTAAAGTGAAATTGACAATAGAACAATAAATAATTTAAAAGTTTCTTTTCTAGCAAGAGCAAAAGACATCTTCAAAAAAATTTGAATAAAAAAATTGCCATGTGATACTAGCCATGTGATATCGTTAATTATCAAACGGCTGTTTTTGCCTACAGGTATAGAATAATTCTTTTTATCATAATGACTGTTGTAAAAACAATTATTGCGTTGGTACTATTTTCTTACATTTTCTTAAACACATACAACAACCTTCTACTCGGAATCATGTTCGAATTCGATACCCAGTATGTCATACTATACGTCTAGTTCTTACAACTTCTCTGGGACTTTATTAATAAAATAAGTTTTCTTCAATAGAAATTCCAAGTGTGTAACAGTAATTACATCCAGTGATTAATAAATTTTCAATCCTTTAACATTAGTTTAATCGTTTTCTAATTCTATGTAGAGAGATCTGCACATTTATTTTTGAAATAAATCTCTTTCAGTGAAATTATTTCGCGTTTCTTATTTGTGATTTGATAGGGGTACAGCCTTTTCATGAATGATTGCTACGGGTAATTTTGTAATCACTGAATCCTGATTTTCTATCATAGTATAAGATATGCTTTCAAATGACTCATAGTCCGAATAAAAAAACCCGGTCTGGAAATCTTATGTTTCTTTTCATTGTTTCTACTTGACTTGCTTTGAGAGATTATATT